>NC_134840.1:16466762-16773012 GCF_965363235.1 Mytilus galloprovincialis
CTTATGTGACAACAAACCCGCTTAATTTCAGTTAAAGACACACTTTTTCCTCAAAGCATGTATAGTTCATTTGTTAAATAGTTATCTTTCATTAGAAAATTCAAACAATCATTTTTTATTTTTTTTATTTTAAGGATTATTTTCAACATCTTCGAGACAGTTATGGTGTCAGCGGTTGGGACAGAGGTTCACATTATTATACGTCAGTTCTACAGTGGCACCTGTCTTTGCCACTCACACCTGATGAAGTTCACCAAAAAGGATTGGATGAAGTGGAAAGAATATCCAAGGAAATGAAAAAGGTGAACTAGATATTAACAATCCAACTTTAGCCTCAATCATGCCAGATCTTCTTATTTCATACTGTTTGTGGCAGCTGTCTAAAGCATGTATTGAAAAAAGATAGCTGTGATTGTAATATCGAGATCATAGACTACTCAGAAGGACACTCCACCCTATTTATGCCTCTAAATCTTAAACAATATTTTTGTTATCTAAGAATGATGTATCTTCATGAAAAACTTTAAGTAATTACATTTGAATGTTTTTACTTTGATTTTCCTGATAAGAAATATATGGAAAAGTTTAGTATGAACCTAAGAATGACGGAAATATCCAAACTGCTGACAAAATGATATACACATGTGTATTTTAAAGTAAGAACTAAGGTTTTTTCCGGCGTAGGTATTCAAATCATCGTTAAGTGGTTGTCAGTTGCGCTACATATTTATCGAAAAATATCTATTTCAATCCAAAAACTGTAAGAAATTTAAGAAAAGGGTAGTGCTATGACTTTCAGACATAGAATTTGATATTCCATTTTTTGATTTCTTAAAATGAAGGACCAGTTAAATAACATTCTTCTTCTTTACACTGTATCAACGATTAAAATAAAAATGAATGTCGAGGTTTGTGATTTTACACAATATTTAGTGGAACTTAAATGCAAAACCGAAAATGCAATGAAAGTTTTAATTAGTAATTTATTTATATGAATAGTATAAAAAAAAAATGCTTGTGCATGCTATGTTTTTTTTCAGATAATGGCCAAACTAGGCTTACATGGGTCTGTTAAGGAAGCGTTTGATACCATCAAAAATGACACCAGATTTCATCTTAAAACAGGGGTAATATTAATCATAAACAATAGAAAAGTATCAGAAGTCCATGTCTAGTCTAGAAGTATAGCAATAGACTTCTCATAGTATCTATTGTAGCTGTGTATTATAACATTAAATTCAAGTGGCTTTGGAAAAACAAGAAAATCTTTAACGTAATAGTTGCCAGAACTTTATTACCAAATATTTGGCAAACATAGGAAAATGCATTAAAGTCATATGAAACGAGTGACTGGTAAAACATAATGTTTATTCAATTCTTGAATCAATGCATGTATTTATCATAAACTTAGTCTTCTGTGCACGATTTTATCATTTTTTACGCAATCATATCGTATAATCTTCAATTTTTTTTCTCTCTGTCTGTTATTATGTGAAAATATGGCGGCTAATTATTTGCCGTGTTTTGAAGCCGTAGTTTACCGATAGCCACCTTATAGTAAGCAATCAACAAAGGAACATGGATATTGAGCACGTGTATAACGTGTACAATCAGATAATAGTTTATTTAAATGAGAGATCCATGCATATTGCGATCACCGGATTTTTACAGGACGGGTCACGCTAAGGTCCTTTTGCATACGGAAAATATGTCGGCGAATTGCTTCCTGGAAGCAAGCAATTAAAAAAGTAAACTTTATCTAAATGTGCACAAATCAAAGAATTTTCTTCAGGTTTTATAAAGAAATCTAATCATTTAGTTATAAAAAATTTATGCTTAATTCTTTTTTTAAATTTGAGGTTTCATATGACTTTAAACTTCAAGAGGGTATTTAAAAAAAATCGAAACATTTAAAACATTCGAAAGTCTAAGGAATCGCTAACAAGCGGAAACACGTGAAAAATTTACCTCAGTTATACTGCTGACTATAAAAAAAATTCCAAAGGTGAACACATGAAGCAACATGTACTTCCCAACAGATATATGTGTTAGTTAAAGTTCTTACATTTTTAAGGCAGACATTTTAGCCAGATTCAACCACATTATACATGAGGAAATAGAACCAAAACTACCACTTATGTTCAAGAACTTACCAGACCTTCCAGTGGAGTAAGTATATTTTAAAATCAAACTTGAGGATAAATAAGAAAATCAGAATAGTATCAAAATATATGAAGACATAAGTTCAATAATGCAGTAAAAATATATGACATTTTACAATCAGCCTATTATTGATGCTTGTTTGTCGATATCGTCTTCATATAATTAAAAAGTCATTTCGATATCAAACGACGTAAGGATCTTAAAAAGTATAAAATTGTTCAAAATGTAACATTTCTTATGTGATAAGCGTAATAAAAGATAATTATCCCAATTTCTTTCAATACACTTTTATATTAATATTGAAATAGCATTTGTATTGAAATTTATTCTTGACGCTAGTACAATTTCAATATTTCATGTCATTTAAAAGTTGGTAAAACAAAATTTATGTCACAAACTGTATTGCACGAGATGTGACTATGAATGTCTCTTCAGTGATGCTTGTGCGCTCATTTAATATCTTCTTTACACAGGGTACGACCAATGCCTAATGATGGGCCAGGCGGGCAGTACTTGACAGGAACAGCTGACGGGTCTAGGCCAGGTGTATTCCAAGTTAACCTTATGCATCCTGATGAAATGTACGTTATAACGGGTATCCGATTTTCTAAATATGAAGATGCATACGAATACGAAAGTTTAATTTTGATTCGGTTCACATATAACAATACAAAAATAAGGTCTTAATGAAAATTCTGAGAAGTATCATAACACTTATTGTTATGACAAAGATCTAATCGTTTTAGTTTTCACTGATATCTTGCGTTTCCCTCGGTTTTGGTTTGTGACCCGGATTTGTTTTTTTCTATCGATTTATGAGTTTTGAACATTGATATACTACTGTTGCCTTTATTGATAAAATCTTAATTTGTTAATATATTCAGAAATACTGTTTTTCCATTTTGAAATCAATGTAGCAAATCCACTCATGGAATTGTCCATTGGCAAAGTAAACCAATTCTGTTTAGTTTACACCAGTGGTGTTATATATTTTTTCTATATCAAATGAAGTCAAATAGCAAACTCAAACATGTTGATCTCTTTAATGATATAAATATGCGTAGCTTTTATTATTCAGGGTAACAATAGATTTTATGTCTTTAGCAATACACGAAACGAACCCAGGACATCATTTACAGGTAAATATAAATTAGGTGCAAAAAGTTACAAAAGATGCCGAAATGCTGAAAGAATTATAAATGACCTTAAAAAAGGGTTGTTATATCATACAAGCACGAATTTATCTCATGTAAAAGATACTAAAAGTAACAAATACCGGGGGTGAGCTCCGGTCCTTCGGTCAAGTCAGCAGGTCCTGCTCCACATGTGGTGCCCATCAAATAACACTGAAAGCTAAAGTATCTCCCTGAAATAGTTAAGATACTCTGTTTGGGTAGGGTAAGTATATTTTACATCTGTTGGGTATGCAACTGTTCAAGTTCACTATCAACTAAAATTGCATAGCGAGATGTTACTGTTAAATTGTGATGACTTTATTTTATAATTGTTTGATATTCTACAGTTTTATATTCAGTGTCTTTGTAAGGAAATCAAGGGTCATTCGCAAATAATATGTCAAAGAATGACAAGCAACATCATTTCTGAAGGGAAAACAAAATCGAAAACAGAAACCCTACCTTAAAAAAACACGGTGTGTGGGCAGATGTATCAAATGGCAATCAGTTGCTGCTTAAGTAATGACGTTCATTGATTTGCTAAGGAGTTTAGAAAAAACCAGAAGAGGTTGGAATTGTGACAAAGAAATAGGGAATCAATGCATTGACATTTACCACGACATAACTACTAACTTTAATCAGTTCTAAACTCTTTTTAGAGCTGTCAGAATGATCTGCGCTAAAACTGTTCTATAATAGAACTGTTTAACACTACTACGGTAGCATATTTCTAAATTACGTTAATTAGAGAAGCTCTCTGATTGTAATTTAGAACAGGGGCAGTAAGATGTAAGAACAGATCTTCTGGTTTTAGATAGGTAAAAGAAAGGTCAAATAACAAAAATACCGAACTCCGATGAAAATTTAAAACGGAAAGTCCTATATATTAGATGGCAAACTCAAAAGATCAAAGAGATCAATAATTTGTTTATAATTTTTCGGGCATTTAGCTATCATTGTCTATCATTGTCTATATATACATATATATATATATATATATGATATATATCACACTTACAGATCAGCACAGGACTGGTGGCCAAAATAGCAGACTTCCGAAGAAATGGCATCATTGAAAAATACTTTCAAGCTCCTGCTTTGTTTCCATTTTATACAGCATTTGTAGAAGTAAGGAATGAATAAGAGAACAGATGCTTATTTTCAAATAGTTTGTTGGTATCAATGTAACAATGTAAGGTATATATTGCTAGACAATAAATGCCATAATACACACAGTACAATTAGTTTTATAAAGTACTCACAGTACAATTAGTTTTATAAAATACACATAGTAAATTTCGATTTAGACAGTACACACAGTACAATTTGTTTTATAAAGTACACACAGTAAAACTAGTTTAATAAAGTACATTTCGTACAATTAGTTTTATAAAGTACACATAATTCAATTGGTTTTATAAAGTTCACATATTACAATTTGTTTTATAAAGTTCACATATTACAATTTGTTTTATAAAGTACAAACAATTCAATTAGTTTTATAAAGTTCACATAGTACCATTTGTTTTATAGAATACACACAGTAAAATTAGTTTTATAAAGTTCACACAATACAATTTGTTGTTTAAGTACACACTGTACAATTCGTTTTATAAAGTTCAAATAGTAAAACTAATTTGATAAAGTACAAACATTGCAAATAGTTTTATAAAGTACACACAATACAATTAGTTTTATAAAGGTCACACTGTACAATTAGTATTGTAAAGTTCACACGGTACAATTAGTTGTATAAAGTACACGAAGTACAACTAGTTTTATAAAGTTCACATAGTAAAACTAGTTTGATAAAGTACAAATATTATAATTAGTTTTACAAAGTACACACAATACAATTGATTTTATAAAGTTCACACAGTACAATTTGTTTTATAAAGTACACACAGAACAATTCGCTTTATAAAGTACACATAGTACAACTAGTTTAATAAAGTACATACAGTACAATTAGTTTAATAATGTACACACAGTTAGAAGTTTTATATAGGAATCACACTTTTAATCAAATAGGAACAAAATAGACATGCATTGCCCATACCTTATGAAATGACCAAAAGGGTGAACTATCATTCATCTACTGTTGTTCTATTTATTATTTTGGGATACTTATTTTTCGAGATTGATAAATAACCCAATTAAAAAAAAAATGAAATAACAACAAAAAATATAGTGTTTCCTTCATGCTTGATAATTGGTATAAACGATAACAAACTACAGATTGTTATACTATATAAAAAATAATTAAATGATATAAATAAACTTCTATGTACTAACTACAAATGACAACTGTATGCAGATGACAGCATATAACAGTAAATCAGCTTTTGCAATTTAAAAAACTGTCTTTGCCAGATTAAAATGCTTAATTAATAATGTTAGCTTTATAAACATAAAACTTATAAACCCAAAAATGGAGTCTGTATATGTGCATTTAACTTTAAATAATATCATTGAAAAGAGTAAGAAAACATAGTTCATATATTTAATTTCAGGGTTGGGCCTTATATGCCGAATCATTAGGAGAAGAAATGGGTCTTTACAAGGATGATTATGATTTGTAAGTTTAGATGTTAGCTTTTCTCTCACAATAGTGAGGCATTCCAGAAGTTAGATTTTATTTCAGATCAGCATGCAATATATTTGACTGCACGTGCTATTCGTGACACCATTTAAACAATGAAGAGAAAAACAAACGTACGGCTTGATAAAACTTGTAGCTTAAATTGGTAGTCATATACATTGAATCCTTCTATTTGTTGTTTTATTGGTGTGTTAAAACTTTTACTGAAAATTACACTTTAGCCATTGTTAAATAATTACGTAATTAAAGGTCACATATTGATTTATTGTAGGCTCGGTAGATATGGGTCAGAAATATTTCGTGCATGCAGACTAGTTGTAGACACAGGCCTGCACTCCAAAAAGTAAGAACATAGTTATCTTATTTGCTACTTGTACAAGAGTAAAATTTCTTTCTTATGTTCCATCTTATTTGTATTTGTAATAATATATTATTAACATTAAAACTATAGTAAAATAATAACATTAAGTAACTAAAAGCTGAAATATTTCCGAAATATTTGAAATAGTATGGATTAAGATGATAGTAAGGAAACGGCTATCAAAATGTAAGAAAACAAATATACCGAACATCAAGGAAAATTATAAACGAAAAGTTATATTATAGTGATAACAATATGTTAGCAAAACAAACAGATATAATTGGTAAAAATGTAAAAGATATGTGGTAAAGCAGTCAAGATTGTGTTGCAATCTTAATTACTATAAAAACACACAACTATGGAAACAAAAACAAAAACCCCACAAAATGGCTTCTAGACACTATAGACAAAGCACATAAGCAAAAGTAAAAGACCACAGACTAAGACTCGAAAACATATAAAAAAACAAACTTCCAAAACTGGCTCATAGGACATTATTACTCCAAAAAAGACTACGTGTTAGGTGTATGGTGTTGGTGTGGTTCAACCCTCGTCCTGCGCGAGTTACAACCTACATATTGATTTATAAATCCAAAAGAGTGACATATTTTTTTATTTCGATAGCTGGACACGACAACAAGCAATCGATTATATGGCAACTTATACTGCATATGGGGAAAGTGGGATTGCGACTGAAATTGACAGATACATCACATGGCCCGGTCAAGCGTGTGCTTACAAAATAGGAGAATTAAAAATTAGAGAGCTTAGGAACAAAGCAAAAGTTGAGTTAGGTAAGATTTAGCACGAGCTTATGACATGGTATATTAGACAAAAGAAGTGTATAAGAAATAATGTCTTTTTAAATATTATTATGCAAGTAAACTTTCCAATATAAAAGACGCACTTAAAACATGACGTTAAAGAGAATACTTGGAAGCCACTTGACAATAGAATGTACAACAATCAACAATAATCATTAAAAACAAAGGGGAACACTGCAGTGTATAAATAATATGATATAAAACTATGATATATATTTTTTGGAATGTTTTATCAATCTGAATTATTGCATTATATCTCTTTTGTTGAATGAGTGACGACTTACAGCATGATATAATAGTTTTAAATTATTGAGCTACAAGGCAAAGGCAAATTTCACAAAACAAACTTTATAAAAAGTAAGATAATAGAATTACTGAACTGAATAGGAAATTCATACGGAAAGTCCGTTAGCAATGGTATTACAAAATCTCAAACACATCAAACGAATGCAATCAACGGTCATAATTGTTTTCTTAGTACAGGCATTAAAATGGTGGATTAAACCTAGTTTTATCGCTAGCTTAACCTCTCTCTAATCTTGTTAAATCACAATTGTACTTCAACACACTTACTGTACCCAATGACACTTTGTTTATATGTTTAATAATACGATACTTGCACATTGATGACAAGAAAAAAAAACATAAATATGGTTGAAATGTCATTGAATTATTTTTCAGGGGAGCTTTTTGATATAAGAGATTACCATGCTGTCGTTCTTGAAAATGGAGCTCTACCTCTGACAACACTTGAAACTATTGTTGATGATTGGATTGAAAGATCGAAAATAGCAAATGCTCGCACATCAGGTGAGATTTTCGGATGTTAATATTTACTAACATTTTTGATATAGAAAGGTTAACATTGGACTTACTAAAGTTACTATTGTTTCATTGTTTTATTTTTATTTTCTACCATTATTTTTTTTCTTTCTGACTCATGCATGTGCTACATACACTATCTGTTAGGTATATAGAACACAAAACGTCTTGTTTATCTCTTTGAATGTTTTGTACTAGTAAATTGTATTTCGATTTTCAGCTATATCTTATTAGCTGCTTCATCTGTTGAGGACGAAAAGATAGCATTGCATGAACCGATACGACACGTTATTGTTCGTAGTTTTATATTGTATTGTTTATGTTTTGATTTTGGTAAAACAAACAATGACCAAAATGCAAAAGTGTGAAGTATTCGAAATACTAAGGATTGTCTTATCCAATCCATTACCTTAGCCGTATTTGGCACAAGTTTTTAGAATTTTGGGTCACAAATGCTCCTCAACTTTGTACCTGTTTTGGCTTTTAACTATTTTGATCTGAGCATCACTGATGAGTCTTATGCAGACGAAACGCGCGTATTAAATTATAAAACTGGTACCTTTGATAACTATCTAATAATGATGCAAATACGACATTCTGAACAATTTAGTTTTTTGTTTTGTAGACTTGTTATTCTTTTTGTCGTTGCTTTTTTTTAAGAACATCCAGCAGAAGACCTTGACAAACTACAAACCGACTTTAGCAACTGGTTGATGTCAGAGAATCCAGGAACGGCTAGATACTTAAACATGCATGGTTATGATGAAGATGTCAGAGACTTTTCTCTTAAATCATTTGATGATTTAAAGGTATACAATAATTTGAACACCGAATTATAACAAAAAAGAATGTGAAGATTTCAAAATGGTTAATCTTGCCGGCAATAAACCTGCAATATCCGACGAATGTGTACTGATAAATGGTTATATTGAAGACAAAAATAAATTTGTTAACAATAGAGAGAGATACACTATAATAGCAATGACTGCAGTTTTCCTCTTGCCACTATCCCATTATTCAGCAGTTTAATGACATATGTACCCGGATAAAGCCTTTCCACATTCATATATTAGAAGATATATGTTTTGTTTTATTTCTTCGATTTTTAGAACTATTTGACCTTAGGCAATGCTTACTTTTCATTTTTGAAGAATGTCTCCTTGTTACATATATTTTTTTAATATTTTCTAAAAGATGACTGGTTGTGGACACCACATGGCGATGTTTCCATAGAATTTGACTTTTTCTAGTAAATACTTCATATGCTGATATATACAGTGAAAGTTGTTTGCATATCTGTATATAATTAACTATGTCGAAAGACGTTCATAATGTCAAATCATAAAAATACAAATAGTTTAGACTCTAAATAAACTTAGGTGCAGTTTGGGTACTGGGATGTTAATTTTACGATGGTTGTCTAACGATTCTTTAAATTAAAAACCTACAAAAGAGGGACGAAAGATACCAAAGGGACAGTCAAACTCATAAATCTAAAACAAACTGACAACGCCATGGCTAAAAATGAAAAAGACAAACAAACAACAGCACACACGACACAACATAGAAAACTAAAGAATAAACAACACGAACCCCACCAAAAAACTAGGGGTGATCTCAGGTGCTCCGGAAGGGTTAGCAGATCCTGCTCTACATGTGGCACCCGTCGTGTTGCTTATGTGATATCAAATGATTATGATATGCTTTATGTTCAACTAAGTCAAAGCCTATCGACGAATATAGTCAGTTTGAAGTTCATAAGATTTTGCTAGTCTGGTTTTTTTATTTGTTCGTTTACAAATGGAAGTATGCACTGAACCTGTGCGTACCTTTGTTATATTTAGGAAGACGTCGACAATTTCCTTATGAAGCTCAACAATATACCAAGAGGTGCCCTAAATGAAAAGAACAAAGTGGATTTCGATATATTTAAAGACACTTTAATAACATATCATGATGGATACAAATGGCGATGGTGAGTTCTTCCGTGTATGATATACAACCGAGTGTATGATAGATAACTAATCAAAAACTCCATGAATTTGACTCATGATTTATATAGTGGTGGTTAGCTAGGTTGTTCTGGCTAACTGTGTTGCTTGCAGAACATGCTTTAACATGATTGCATGTTGTTCGTCTAATGTTTTCATTTTCATGGTTTTCATGAAACTAACATTTGGGTTTTTGAGGGTTTTTTTTTGTCATGATACACTGGGACGTATTGTTTGTTAATATGTATTGTTGAAAAGGCATTGAAAAATACCTTGAAAAAATCCAAACTCATACATACACTTCTTTTAATTACGAAAACATAGATGACCAAGTTGTTAATCAGTTCCTGCTTTCTATTACTGATTATCTTAGCTGTATTTGGCAAAACATTTAAGAATGATGGTCCTTAATGCTCTTCAACTTCGTACTTTTTGGACTTTATAAATTCTTTGGATTCGAGCGTCTCTGATGAGACTATGTAGACGAAACGAGCGTCTGGCGTAAATAGAAAATGTAATCCTGGTATCTATGATGAATCTATTTACAACCACTGGGTCGATGCCACTGCTGGTGGATTTTTAGTTCCAGGAGGTATCACCAGCCCAGTGCTGACATGAATTATCATTGATATGGTCATATTTTTAATTTTTAAACTGTTTACAAAAATTAAGAACTTTTTTCAAATACTAAGCCTTTTCAACTTCATGAATAGAATTCCTTTCCTGTATTTGACAAAACGTTTAGGAATTTTGGTTCTCAATTCTCTTCAACTTTGTCCTTTTTGTCCTTTATACCTTTTTTGGATTCGAGCGTCACTGATGAGTCTATGTGGACGAAACGCGGGTCTGGCGTAAATACAAAATTTAATCCTGGTATCTATGATGAGTATAATTACTGTGCTATGGGTTATATTTTGTCTTTTTTTCTGGAATATGTCAAAGAGTAATAATTGTTTTTATCAATTAAGACATTCAGTCTGTTAATACTTTTAATGAAGTATAGAATGATAATATGTGAAGGACATGTTGAATTCACTACATGTAAAATGATGATAAAACCTGTATTCAGGTATGCCGCTGTCAATCCAGTTAATTTCTTAGAAGGACCACAAATTGACCCTTCAGCTGATGTTGAGATATTACCAAAGAATATGAACCTTTCTGACTTTGAAAGCTTTATAACAAGAATAGGGAAATACCCAATACAGGTAAGATGTCGCCTTCCCTAAGAATATAAACCTTATTGACTTTGAAAGCTTTATAACAAGAATAGGGAAATACCCAATGCTGGTACCATTTCTCTTTCCCTAAGAATATGAACCTTACTGACTTTGAAAGCTTTATAACAAAAATAGGGAAGTATCCAATGCAGGTAAGATGTCGATTTTCCTAAGAATATGAACCTTACTGACTTTGAAAGCTTTATAACAAGAATAGGGAAATATCAAATGCAGGTAACATTTCTCCTTCCTTAACAATATGAACCTTACTTACTGACTTTGAAAGCTTTATAACAAGAATAGGGAAGTATCCAATGCAGGTAAGATGTCGATTTCCCTAAGAATATGAACCTTACTGACTTTGAAAGCTTTATAACAAGAATAGGGAAATATCAAATGCAGGTAACATTTCTCCTTCCTTAACAATATGAACCTTACTTACTGACTTTGAAAGCTTTATAACAAGAATAGGGAAATATCCAATGCAGGTAAGATGTCGCCTTCCCTAAGAATATGAACCTTACTTACCGACTTTGAAAGCTTTTTAACAAGAATAGGGAAATATCCAATACAGGTAACATTTCTCCTTCCTTAAGAATATAAACCTTACTGACTTTGAAAGCTTTATAACAAGAATAGGGAAATATCCAATGCAGGTAACATTTTTCCTTCCTTAAGAATATAAACCTTACTGACTTTGAAAGCTTTATAACAAGAATAGGGAAGTATCCAATGCAGGTAACATTTCTCCTTCCTTAGGAATATAAACCTTACTGACTTTGAAAGCTTTATAACAAGAATAGGGAAGTATCCAATGCAGGTAAGATGTCGCCTTCCCTAAGAATATGAACCTTACTTACTGACTTTGAAAGCTTTTTAACAAGAATAGGGAAATATCCAATACAGGTAAGATGTCGCCTTCCCTAAGAATATGAACCTTACTGACTTTGAAAGCTTTATAACAAGAAAAGGGAAATATCCAATGCAGGTAACATTTCTCCTTCCTTAAGAATATGAACCTTACTGACTTTGAAAGCTTTATAACAATAATAAGGAAATATCAAATGCAAGTAAGATTTCTCCTTCCCTACGAATATGAACCTTACTGACTTTGAAAGCATTATAACAAGAATAGGGAAGTATCCAATGCAGGTAAGATGTCGCCTCCCTAAGAATATGAACCTTACTGATTTTGAAAGCTTTATAACAAGAATAGGGAAATATTCAATGCAGGTAAGATGTCGCCTTCCCAATGAATATGAACCTTACTAAAAAAAGAAAAAGAAAGGATAGGAAAATATCAAATGGAGGTAAGATTTCGTCTTCCCTACTTCCAATGCATGTAAATATGTTTTAATGAGCACCATATTGAATGACTTTATAAGAACTTGCGTGATGGGTCTTAGACCAATTCATTTGAACGATGTAGATGTAGATGTAGATTGCATACCTATCAAATAATGTTTTGTAAAGACACATATTCTATTTTATAAACATGTTAATGATGAATACCATGCCTTCAACTTTTTTCACATGGCATGTATGATTTATTGCTTCTTTATATATAAAAAAGAATTGAATAACTATCAAAATAAAAAAGGTGACACAAGTGGCTGCTATTTTAGAATACTTAATAGATATGAATGAAAGGGTTTCTTATTTTTTTGTTTTGCACTGTTCACCTTTAAGGGATCAATATATTTGTCAACTTTGTCATAAATAAATGACTGTGTTTAACGTATAAGAGATAATTGTATGCTTTCATTTATACCCACTTGTGTAAAAATATTACGAAAAAAACCCGAAAAAACGAACATTCATGATAATATATAATGTTCTTCTTTGGCAAGGTCTATCCAAATATTGGAATTGATAGTATTAAATCTATGTGTAATAGTCGTCCCATCTTCAGTAGATATGACAAAAGAAATATGTGAAACAATATGAATACTACTAGGGGCTGAAGGTCGCCTATATATTAACAATTTATAGCAAAACAGAATATTTTTCTTGATAGATGAACCAGTTTAAGGCTAGAATGGATAAAGCTATAAGTGAAGGTCATACAAATCATAATGCATCTATGGTAAGAGTTATAGTAAAATACATTAGTTTACACCTTATGTTATTCTTAATTTTTTTTGTAGTTATTTAAATTGTGAAAACGTTTGTTATATACATATACGTTTGATTTTATCAAACAAAAAAATAAGAAACTGTCAAATAAAAAAAATATTGAAAAGGTTAAACAATGTTACACGAGTTGTTAAATGATATAGTATCTTACCTCCTAGCTATCAGATCTATGAATCTTATTGGTTGAACATGAACACGTTGAAACCATATACATTTAATATCATTGGGCATGTTTTATTTTAATACACGGTTAAAAGTTGTGCTACGTCCCTTTATAAAAACAATATCCTTTTAGTAGAAGAGTTAATTGTTCTCAAAGTAACATTTCTTGTTAACAGAAATCATTATGATATTGTCATGCTTTTATACAAAATAAATTCGCATTGTAAAGAATTTAATCGAAAGTGCAGTTTACTGTTTTTTTAAAGTTATGATATCAAATTTTCCCATATTAGATAATCGGTTAGATAAAAATGATTATAGAGACACAAACAAATATCAATCTTTCGCTTAAAAGTTTGTAAAGGTGTGTAATGGTTTTATTCAGTTAAGGTGTCATTTAGTGTAAACTTTTCTAAAAAAAAATTAAATAGGCGTCATTAAAAGAAAAAAAGGTAATGATTATCAATCATATATATGTTAAAAAGGGATAAACAAGCGTTAATCATATATTTTCATACTTTGAATTCTTTACAAGAAACTACTCATATATCCCAACAGTTCAGCTGGAGTCAAACACGCGACTCCACACTTAAAGTTAGTGGTGGGGTTCGTGTTGTTGTTGTATCCCTATTTGTTCATGCATCTTTGTCAATATAATGGAATTTGATGCGATTGTCGTACAAGTGAGTGGTTAAGCGTAAGTAACAAATGCATGTGTTTTTTTGTACCTTTTTTGGATAAATGTTTGTTTTGAGATTGTCAAACAGTGATGACTGCTGTACCCATACTTTGACACTATTTTACCTATTGTGTCTGTTTAGTTCACGCATCATTGTAAATGTAATAGAATTTGATGCGACTGTCATACAAGCGCTATAAAACCAGGTTCAATCCACCATTTTCTACATTTGAAAATGCATGTACCAAGTCAGAAATATGATAGTTGTTGTCCATTCGTTTGATGTGTTTTATCATTTGATTTTGCCATTTGATTATGGACTTTTCGTTTTGAATTTTCCTTAGAGTTCAGTATTTTGTGATTTTACTTTTTTTTATCATTTGATTTTGCCATTTGATTAGGGACTTTCCGTTTTGAATTTTCCTCGGAGTTCAGTATTTTTTTTATTTTACTTTTCATACCTTTATTTTTCTTATGGTGATTACTTAATAATTAAAGTGAGGACTGATTGAAAAGTAAGCTTTACGACAAACGGGATGACTTTATATGTTTTTATTTTGTACTTATAGAACACTCATATATAAGCATTCCAGAAATTTATTCACATATCCAAATTTATAATGCTTTTCATGAAATTGAAGTTGCAATCACATACCGATGACCGTTATGTAAGTTAATAGACACAGATGTTATTTTTTTCCAAAATACATTTGATGACAACCAAGTATGCAACTAGTTAACATATAGTATATTACCATGCGCAATACACCAAATGCAATTACTAGATAGCCTCTTCACGCATCTTCATTTTGAGTTAATTTGGATGTATATTAATAAACGTATTCAGTCTTCTAATTAGTAACTGTAGAGTTCGGTATTTTTGTGATTTCCATCTCTTATAAACGAAAATATATATTTTGTGCGTTCAACGAGATTTTCTTAATACTTTAACCAGCAACGCTGATACCCACATATAAGCACCACATAAGAAATGCATAAGAGGTCAACTTTGACTGAAGAAGTAATAACCTTTAGCTAAGTTAGTTTCTGAATAGTTTTTTGATTTAGCAATAGCTGAAGTGTCGATCCAGTTTTAGAAAACAAAAATAACACTTGACACATTTCGTGAGTCCGTAGATCAAACTTAAAAAATACTTTAATCAGGAGCGTAAAACCCACATATTCGAAAATCCAATGAGAAGTACAAACCTCAATAATACCAATATAATATATATACCCTAATGTTATTTTAGTTCCGTGTTATAAAGAGATTTGAAGACATCATAACATCGGAGCCAGAAGCTTTCCCACTGTACCTGCCGTTCAATGACACCTTAGACAATGCTACGTCAATACCAGACGATAAGAAGTAAGAGTACAATTAGTCAACGTGTCAAAGTTTATCAATGACACGTTTGATACGGTGCTTTTTGTCCGCGATTTGCTTTTTGTCCGCTTTTGCTTTTTGTCCGATTATTTTGCTTTTTGTCCGATACTTTTGCTTTTTGTCCGTTGCTTTTTGTTCGTTTTGCTTTTTGTCCGATAATTTTGCTTTTTGTCCGATACTTTTGCTTTTTGTCCGTTGCTTTTTGTCCGTTTTGCTTTTTGTCCGATAATTTTGCTTTTTGTCCGACATTTTTGCTTTTTGTCCGTTGCTTTTTGTCCGTTTTGCTTTTTAGCTCACCTGGACCATAGGAATAAGTAAGCTTTTCTCATTTTCTCATTATTCGTCGTCGTCATTAATTTTTACAAAAATCTTCTCTTCTGAAACTACTGGCAAAATTAAAGCAAACATGGCCAAAATCCTTAGGGTATTTAGTTTCAAAAAAGTATCCGATGACCCCGCCCAATAATTAAGATGGCCGCAATGTCTAAAAGAAGAGCATCGCATAAAATGTAGATTTTGGCTTATATATCTGAAACAAAACCATAGAGACAATCTAACAAGGGATAAGAACATTTCGCCTCATAAAATAATGTGGACCAGTCAGAACTTTTCATGTGGGTCAATATGAGCTCTTAATTTAAAAAAAAGTGGGACAATCGGGAATAAGCCCTACAGTCTTGAGCAATTCTAAAATAAACACTGTTGATGTATCTCTTTTAAATTTTCTATTAAAAAGTGTTTTACATTTACGAATGCACTATATTGTATCTGTATCTAAAATATTAAACGCATTTATTTCGTGATAGAAATTAAGTAAATGCTTAAGTAACCATTTTATTACTTTTCCCCCTCTTTTCGAGTTTGTCAAACAAAAATAAACTACTTTGTTGAAAATGCTGTTGTGTTAACCAAAGTTTCCTTAATCTTATTACTTGAATAACCTCGAACTTCCTCGTCATTTGGATATAGTTGCTAAATAATTCCGAAATGTATGGATTAATACAGTTTATCTAAATAAATAGCTACACATGTATTACGTAAACTTTGTGATAGTGTTCCAAAAATGAAGTTTGTTTGTTTGTTATATTTGTAATATTTGTAATGTTTAAGAAAAATAAAGTTGTTGGAAATATGACGAAAATATTACCAGACTTAAAAAAGTTTTTTTTTAACTGAAATGTTGCAAAATATTTTGGAGCGACTGTCAATCGGCCATTGGGATATAAGTGCAAATGGTGACTATATATTATTAGCGGGAAGAAGAAACTGTGCGTTTAAGCAATAACATGTCGTAAATGTGTGCACTTCCACATGAAGCAAACGCCGACACCATTTAACATAATGATAAAACTATTCAAACGAGAAAACCATTGATTTACAAAACACTATACGACAAACAAATACAGAAACAAACAACAACTATTGAATTACAGATTGAAACTCCGTTCCTGACTTATTCGTATGATTATCATATATAATATTTAGCGCGGTTAAACATCAATTTAGAATTTCAATAACGAAACCATCACTCAAGGATTATTTGATTTGATAAATTTCTAAACTATTCTAAAGTTTCGAGCATATAAAAAAGAAGATGTGGTATGATTGCCAATGAGACAACTATCCACAAAAGACCAAAATGACACAAACATTAACAACTATAGGTCACCGTACGACCTTCAACAATGAGCAAAGCCCATACCGCATAGTCAGCTATAAAGGCCCCGATAAGACAATGTAAAACAATTCAAACGAGAAAACTAACGGCCTTATTTAAGTAAAAAAATGAACGAAAAACAAATATGTAACACATAAACAAACGACAACCACTGAATTACAGGCTCCTGACTTGGGACAGGCACAGATTTAAATAATGTGCCGGAGTTAAACATATTAGCGGGATCCCAACCCTCCCCCTAACCTGGGACAGTGGTATAACAGTACAACATAAGAACGAACTATAAAAATCAGTTGAAAAAGGCTTAACTCATCAGATAGACACAAATACAAGTGGACGTGGCCGGGTACTTATACATCCCGACACAAAAAGTCACAATGAACAGATCTGAGAGTACTCGCAGTTATCTGACAGCTATTTCAAAGCCACTAACAACTAATAAAAAGTCATGCCTCTGAGACTTAACGTTCGTTTAAGTCTTTGAATATCCCATGCATTTTACAAATTGGTGTACGTACACCATTGCTCACACGTTTGAGGATGACAGACTAACTTACGACCAGAATGAATAAGAATTAGTCTTTATAACAAGATCTAAAATATTTCTAGTGTAAAAGATTTAAACCTCGCCACATTATTTATGTATGTGCCTGTACCAAGTCAGGAGCCTGTATATTCAGTGGTTGTCGTTTGTTTATGTGTTACATATTTGTTTTTTCATTTATTTTTTTGACATAAATAAGGCCGTTAGTTTTCTCGTTTGAATTGTTTTACATTGTCTTATCGGGGCCTTTTATAGCTGACTATGCTGTATGGGCTTTCCTCATTGTTGAAGGCCGTACGGTGACCTAATGCTGTTAATGTCTGTGTCATTTTGGTCTTTTGTGGATAGCTGTCTCATTTGCAATAATACCACATCTTCTTTTTTATAAGAATGCCAACTCCTCACACGTACAATTATTACTTCATTTTCTTTTTTTCACTCATCTAATTATTATATCTATTTTAATTCAATATTGTATCCATATAAATGTATATGAACGCTTACATATATATAATTATTGCGATATCATATATAAGAGAGAGGCAAAGTGTACCAAAGGATAATCACACTAAAAAGGGTTGAAACAAACCAACAAAGCCGCAGCTGAATGAAAAACAACAAGATACACAACAGTCCACAAAACAAATGGTCCGAGAACACAATTAATTAGTAGTGCATTTCTTTTAGAACATAAATGAAAATTAAAAAAATCCCACCTGCGCTTTCTCAATGAAACTTTTACAGTGTGTTGTACTAATTTTGGGACAAATTATATCAAAATTATAGAAAACTTCATCGCGTCTGACTCAAAATATGGACAATTTTGTGTTTAGGGTGTCTTGAAATCTTTTGACAGCTTCCGAAGTGCTAATTTTTAACCTTTTTCATCTGGACCAAATCACTACTTTCCTGTAAAATTCTGGACCCAAATTTTTTTACAGTGTAATTTCACCCCCCCCCCCCCCTTCTTACAATGTGAGGCATTAAACAAGGAGAAATAAATTTGGAAGGGGTATACAAATTATTGGCAAGTAACCCACTGTTATCACTAGGGACTAATAACGAAAATCAAGGGACGACAATTGTGGTCTCGGACGAAATCATTGAAATTTAGAATCTGAGCAACAAGAACCAATGCAACTGTGATGATGTATGGTTAACTGGAAGAGTAAGATAATCCTGCTCCGTCCATTAAGTTTTAAAAAGTCATGTATTAAACTCAAACTCTCGAACACGTTGTCTTGGAAGATCTTTATTCCAAGGGGGTCCTTAATAGTTGCTTTTTGATAATCCTATAAGGAGTTTATAATTTAACTCCTTGCGAACACTTTCATAAGGAACGAAAATTCCCATCTGCATCTTTTTGAAAAGATTGCAAATATTGTTTAAATTAAATAGGGTATCCCATTTCAAACCCAGCGTCTCGGAAAATCTCATTTTAGGGCACTAGACAATGATTAAATGTAGTAATTCGATAATAATACATGGATTTCTCGCGAAAACATCGTTAAGGCGAAATTTAAAGTTTGTCTTGGCTGATTGAAGAAATTTCACAATAAAAACTGAAACGCAAAACGCAAAAACGCATAAAGATGTTTATTCAGGACAATAACTTATATAAAACAACAGCAGAAATACATATAATGTATCACCAATGGAGGTTGTAAAATACTGTAGGTGATACTTAAACGTAATGTTCTATTTATTTTTTTGTCGTTAAGGGGACTGGAGGGTATTAATCCATTATTTTTTAAATATACATGTAGGATTTTGCTTGTTTTTCTATAGATGAACTTTTATCATATACTAAATAGAAAAATCAAATAAAAACATGGGGTTATCGTTCACTTAAGCTCACAATCTGCCCTCGAAAGAAGCAACCATTTTTGTTAAGGTACTTTTTTTAAGTTGAACTAATAGGAGAAATAGATATATATATATATATCGAAATAAAAAAAGAACTAAATTACAGAAATCGATTTAATTTTACAACTGTTTAGTTTACGTAAAGCATATTTGAAAAATATCTATAGGTCACCGATGAGTTGAAAAAGACATTTTAATTCTAATGTAAAAACAAAATGTCATTATTGCACTAAAGGGAGACAATTTGGAGCTTTTACAGTGATATAAACATTTGAAAAATAAATCTGAGGCCAAAATCATTCGATTTTTGGGTTGATTTTTGAGCCAATTCATAAAGTTATAACTAATAGTGTAATAAATAAAATTTGTAATGAAAACAAAAATGATAAAATTTTTGCTGAAATTACCCTCGAGCCTCCGAAAGAGCAAGTATTGCACAAAAAAAAAGGAATCATCCTTTAACGGAAACAACTCTTGAAATCATCGGCTATTCGTCGATGACTAAAGGCTATTTATTTCTGAAATCTAAATTTTGTTTTGCTGTTCTGAGTTTTCAAGATGTTACATGCAGCTAAAATATTGGTAAAACATTTGAAAAAATACTGATCTGTATAAAATTTACACAAAAGTAAACGAATGAAAGCCACTGGAATGCAGTTCAGGACTCGGATAAATAAGCACATTTAAACAAGAGTGCACACACTGAAATGTCTCGCCTACTTTACTCATCATTAATATTATGTTGATAGCCCTAAGTATAAAGATTTATTACAACTGCCACATAAACTTAACATTGACCAAGATAGCTAAACAAAGATCAAATGAATTATGAAAATGAGGTAAAGGTCAGACGAACCATACCAGGCAGACATGAACAGCTAACAATTCTTCGATACAACAAATATACTTGACCTATTACTTATAGTTTAAGAAAACAGACCAAAACACAAAAACTTAACACTGTGCAATGAACCGTGAAATTGAGGTCATGGTCAAATAAAACCTGGGAGACTTATATATAGATCATAAGATATTTTCATGCACCAAATATAGTGACCTTTGGCATATAATATTAGATAAAAAGACCAAAACTCAAAAACTGAACTTTGACCACTGAACCATGAAAATGAGGTCAAGGTCAGATGATATCTTCCCGCTAGACATGTACACCTTACAATCATTCCATACAACAAATATTGTAGACTCATTGCATAAAGTATAAGAAAAACAGACCAAGACAGAAAAATTTAACTATAACCACTGAACCGTGAAAACGAGGTCAAGGTCAGATGACACCTGCCAGTTGGACATGTACACCTTACAGTCCTTCCATACACCGAATATACTAGCCCTGTTGCTTATAGTATCTGAGATGTGGACTTGACCACCAAAACTTATTCTAACCTTTGTTCACTGATCCACGAAATGAAGTCGAAGTCAAGTGAAAACTGTCTAACGGGCATGAGTACCTTGCAAGGTACGCACATATCAAATATAGTTATCCTATTACTTATAATAAGAGAGAATTCAACATTACAAAAATTCTGAACTTTTTTTTTCAAGTGATCACTGAACCATGAAAATGAGGTCAAGGACATTGGACATGTGACTGACAGAAACTTCGTAACATGAGGCATCTATATACAGAGTATGAAGCATCCAATTCTTCCACCTTCTAAAATATTAAGCTTTTCAGATGTTAACTTACGCCGCCGCCGCCGCCGCCGCCGCCGCCGCCGCCGGATCACTATTCATATGTCGAGCTTTCTGCAACAAAAGTTACAGGCTCGACTAAAATGACAGGTTATATGAACTGAGTGGCAATAAAAGCACAAGTCTAACACTTGCTTTTTAAAAAATTAAAATCTTTATTTAAAATGGTCATCTTTAAACAAACAAAAATTGAATATGAAAATTTACAATTCCAACAATAGATCGATATTAAACAGAAATGTTTCATTATCATTTTTCGGCTACAATTGGTATATGAACCATCCAAATGTCAGAATATCAACATAGAGTATTTACAAAGAATGTTTCTGTTATGTTGTGCAACTAAATCTCTACAGCAAATGGTAGTGACAACACTAGATGTTAATTAGGATCCAGCGAAAAGCCAGGCTTTTGTCCACGAAGGTAGCAAATTGTCGGTGTGACTATCGCTGACGGCTTTTGGTAACACACGATATGGTTGTTGGTCATGTTGTTATCACCAAGGGAAGGTCATCGTGCTCTTAATTTCCACACAAACTGATATAGCTCCAAAGGTTTAACAATGAACACCAATGGACACTCATGTCAATTGGAAGGCCACGCGGAATCAATATCGGAGATGTTAAAGACAAATGCATCGGTCATGCTGGGCTTTTGTTGCTTAATGTCTAAATGGACATGGCCTATAATTAAAAGATCCTTTTGCGGAATTTGTGGATTATTTGGTCAACTGTATACAGTCTACGAGCAATTGCATCCTGGGAAAAGCCTCATTAGATAAACCCCAATTTGTTTGTAATTGGTTGTCAGAAAGACCTGGCATATAGTCTTATATTTATTGAACTTACTTACTTACAATAAGGGATAAGCCAGCGAGTAAGTCAGCAAAGGGTTAGGGAAGTACCTTGGTATATAAAAAAGTCGAAATAAACAATTGCCGGCTGGCCAAGAGATTCTCCACGTGGGGTATGATGCCAGAGGTAGAAGTAGGCATTGCCTTAAAAAAGGCACAGATCACTTAGACCCAAGACCCGTACGAGTTTGACAACAATGAATTAAAAGGGTAAGGTGGTACCTCTGTTTGCAACGAAGTCGAAATACACTTTAATAATTGCCGGCTGGCCAAACTAAAAGATTCTCTACGTAGGCCATTTTACCAGAGATAGAGGAAGGCATTGCCATACAAATTTCTTATAGCACTTATGCCCTAGACCCGTACGAGTTTGACAATAATGAATCAAAAGGGGGAGATGGTACCTCTGTTTACAACAAAGTCGAAATAAAGTATTGCCGGCTGGCCAAACTAAGAGGTTCTCCACGTAGGCCATTTTACCAGAGATAGATATGGTAATTGCCTTTAAAATGGCATATAACACTAATTACAAAGACCTGTACGATTTTGACTGCAAGGGGTTAAAAATAAAAGGTGTTACCTTTGTTTACAACGAAGTCGAAATAAACCTCTACCTCTGGTATAATGATCCACGTAGAGAATCCCGGAGTTTGGCCTACCGGCTACAGTTATTTTGACTTTAATGTGAACAGAGGTACCACCTCCTCATTTTAGCTCTTTACTGACAAACTCGTACGGGTATATGCCATATAAGTGCTATAGGCTATTTTAAAGGCAATGACCACCTATACCTCTGGTAGCATGGCCCATGTGGTGAATCTCGTAGTTTGAACAGCCGGCAATATTTCATAACGACTTTGCGATATACTAGAATACCCTCCTTTCCTTTTGCTGGCAGAAGTGCTATAAACCATTTTAAAGGCAAGGCCCACCTCTACCTCTGGTATCATGATAAACGTGGATCATCTTTTATTTTTGGCCATCCGGCAATAGTTTATTTCGACTTTGTTATATACCAGGGTACCCTCCTTACCCTTTGCTGATAAACTCGTACAGATCAATGGAATAAGAAGTATGGGCCATTTTAGATGCAATGTCCACCATTACCTTTGTTATAATGGCCTATGTGGAGAATTTCTTTGTTTGGCCAGCCAGCAATAGTTTATTTCGACTTTGTGATATACTTAGGTACCCCCCTTACCCTTTGCTGATTAACTTACACGGGTCTGGGACATACGTGTTATGGCTATGTTAGAGGTAATGCCTACCCCATCCTCTGATATAATACCCCGCGTATAGAATCTCTTAGTTAGGCCAGTCGGCTTAATTTATATTTTCGTTGTAAAAAGAGGCATCGCATCCCCCCTTTAACCTTTTGCTGACAAACTCGTACAGGTCTAGGGCGTTAGTTTTATCAGCCATTTAAAAGGCAATGCACACATTTAACCTAGGATTAATGGCCAACTTGGAGAATCTCGTACTTAAGCAAGCCGGCAATAATTTATTTCGACTTCTTTGTAAACAGAGGTTCCAACTCCCTCTTAACCCTTTGATGATACCGCGTACTTCTCTAGGGAATAAGTGATTTAGGCCATTTTAGAGGCAATGACAACCTCTACCTCTGGTATCATGGCCCACGCGGAGAATCTCTTAGCCATCCAGCAATAGTTTAGTTCGACTTTATTATATACTAGGGTACCAACCTTACACTTTGCTGACTAACTCGTACGGGTCTAGGTCATACGTGCTCATGGTCATTTTATAGAGGCAATCCCTTCCTCTACCTCTCATATTATGGCCCGCGTGGATAATTTCTTAGTTTAGCCAGCGGGCAACAGTTTATTTCAACTTCGTTATATACCGGGCTAATTCACCCCCCTTTTAACTCATTGTTGACAAACTCATTCGGGTCTATAGCATAAGTGCTATGAGCCATTTTTAAGAGAATGACTACTCCAACATCTAGTATAAGGGCGCACATAAAAATGTCTTAGTTTGGGCAGCCGTCACTATTTTTGGTGGACTGTGTGATATACTAGAGTATTCCCCTTACCCTCTTCTGACCAACTCGTACGGGTCGAGGACATAAGTGCCATGGCCCATGGACCATTTAAGAGGCACTGCCTACCTATACCTCTGGTATAATGGCCAACGTGGAGAATCTCTTAGTTTGAAGAGCTGGCAATAATGAGGTTTATTTTTACTTCGTGATATACCGGCGAAACTCATGCCCCTTTTAATTCGTTGCTGATAAACTCGGTAGATCCAGGACATAAGTGCTATAAGCCATTTATAAGGGTTTGACTACCTCTTCTTCTGCTATAATGGCCTACCTGGAGTATGTCTTAGTTTAGCCAGCTTTCAATAGTTGTTTTAGACTTAGGGATATACAAGAGTATTCCCCTTGCCCTCTGTTGACCAACACCTACGGGTCTAGGATATTAGTGCTTCGAGCCATTTTAGAGGTAATGCGATATATTGTAAAAGACATGAAATTTCATGTACAAATCATTTATAATGTGAGTATGGTCTGTATTTAACTCCTAAAAGGACATGGTATTTTGAAGTTCAAAATGAAACCTGCCAAAAATATACACATTTTATATCGGACATAAAGCAAAATTATCGGACAAAAAGCAAAACGGACAAAAAGCAACGGATAAAAAGCAAAAGTTTCGGACAAAAAGCAAAATAATCAGACAAAAGGCAAAACGGACAAAAAGCAACGGACAAAAAGCAAAAGTTTCGGAAAAAAGCAAAATAATCGAACAAAAGGCAAAACGGACAAAAAGCAACGGACAAAAAGCAAAAGTTTCGGACAAAAAGCAAAATTATCGGACAAAAAGCAAAAGCGGACAAAAAGCGAATTGCGGACAAAAAGCACCGTATCACACGTTGGTGGTAGATCTTTACAGAATGGTTTTTTTTTTGGTATAAATAAGGGTACTAAAACGGTAATGGCTTTTGGAAAATTGTAGAAATTGATAAGATAATTCCATGCCATAAGTCAAGCACATAGTCATAAAGTCATGCGCACACAGAAAGTGCAAACACCATAAAATTCATAACTTGCAATAAACGAGGAAATAGTATAAGGTTTAACGTTTTTTTACAATTAATATTTCAAATGATGAAATGTAAACGCACCGACATAATACAACATAATATTCATTGACAATAAAAAAATTGGCAGCGTCTGTTTTCCACAGAACACCACATAATACCGTTTTTACTTTAGATCTAGATGGATCGAATTCTTCAAATTTTAATGCACAAACATTAGAATAGGAGATTATAATTACAAGATATGGAAGTATTGATTATTGAAACCTGTTTTCTTATTTTCAGAGCAGAACTACGTCGCCGGGCAAAAGAAGTAATACAGAAATATTTAACTTCATTAACAGAGATGAAAGATTACATACAAAATGCAAGTACACAATATAACATACACTTGTTTTTTTTTATAATTTAAAGATTTTTTCATTCGTGTTGCATCAACCATCTCGTCACAGAATGCTTGGAACAACGATGATAAATTTGGGTTGGATTTTTGATTGAGTTAAACTGAAGACGAATATGTGATACTCTCTGCTTCTATCTTAAGCGAAAAACAATTTGAAACAGGAAAAAAGTGAAACGAACCTTTAATCATTTTAATGTGTTAAAAAAAAATAAAAGAATGACAATATTTTAACAGCTTATATCTTGCAAATCAATTAAATTGACCTAAATACGGTACATGTATAATTGTTCCGATATGGACATTTAGTGAGAGGTTTATCGCTATAAAACAAGGTGCTTCAATCCATCATTTTCTACGTTTGAAAATGCATATACCAAGTCAGGAATATGACAGTTGTTGTCTATTCGTTTGATGTGTTTCATTATTTGATTTTGCCATTTAATTAGAGACTTTCCGTTTTCAATTTTCCTCGTAGTTCAATATTTTTGTGATTTTACTTTTTTCTTTTTGATGCCCCTGATTTTTTTTTATCAATAAAATGATTAAAGAGAAGGAGCAAATATTCAGTATTGTTGTTTATATATTTTTCTTATGGTCAATCAAAGTGAGACCAGTCATTTTTTATGGAAGCCAGTATCAGTTTTTTAAATATTCGATTTTATTTAATTCTTTTTCTAGACTTACATGAAACACCTAAGACAGGCTTTTGGAGTTAACGTTTGGACACATGGTAACGAGTTTTACGAAGCTTGTCTAAAATGGCATTTATCACTTCCACTGAAACCAGAAGAGGTTCACCAAAAAGGCATTGATGAAGTCCATCGGATATCATCAGAAATTCAAAAGGTATAAATAAATTGTAGTAAACTGACTCACACACATGATAATTCTATTAAGAAATTCTATCATGTATGTTCTAAGGTAGCCTAAATGTGGGTCGTTCAAAATAGTTATTATATTGGTATTATCGAGGTTTGTACTTCTCATCAGCTTTTCGAATATGTGGGTTTTACGCTCCTGATTAAAGTATTTTTCTTGTTTGTGTATGGCGAATGTTCAAAGGCCACACAGTTATTTTTCAGAGTTCTATTAAATTTTATTTAACACTGAGAAGGAAGTATTGGTTGACAATTAACTCTAATTTACGTAATTATTGCTTTTCAACGACACTTTTATGAAATATTTAATTTGCACAAACTATTTCAAAACCGACGAACAGCTGTCTTATACTTCATAATTCCTAAAACTTGATTTTATATTTTTTTAATAGATCTTTAAAAGACTAAACCTTACAGGAACAACCAAAGAAGTCTTCGACTTAATTAAAAATGATCCAAAATTTCTACTAAACAGCACAGTAAGTACATAAATAAATATCTACATGTAATCCGATGCAGATATAGATAACTGGTTATCCGATACAGTCGACTAGTTTACTACATGTAATCCGATACAGTTGACTGGTTTACTACATGTTATCCTATACAGTTGCGTTGTTTACTTCATGGAATGCGATAGAGATGAGTGGTTTGTTACATGTATTCCCATAAAGTTGACCGGTTTACTATTTGTTATCCGATACAGTCGACTGGTTTACTACATGTAATCCGATACAGTTGACTTGTTTACTACTTTTTATCCGATACAGTTGCCTTGTTTACTACATGTAATGCGATACAGTTGACTGGTTTAATACATATCGAATACAGTTATCTGGGGTACAAAATTGTAAACCTAATATCTATGATGAGTGTACCTTCAACCAATGAGTCAAAGTTTATCTTCGATGGTATCACCAGCGCAGTAGCTAGCACTTCTGTGCTGTCATGCGTAATCACTGGTATTGTCATAATTATAATTTATCTGTTTTCAAGACTTACATAAGTAGTTTTTGTCCCATTAAAGACTTATTTAAATGGATTTGGCAAAACCTTTCCGATATTTTTGGGTCCTCAATGCTCTTCAACTTCGTACCTTATTATGCCTTTTTCAACTTGTTTGATTTGACCGTCACCGATGATGCTTTTGAAGACGAAATGCGTATCTTGCTAATAAATGTTTAAACCTGAACTATGATGAGTTTATCTACAATTACTATCTCAATGTCACTGCTGGTGCAGATATTCTCCTTGAGGGTACAACCATCCCAGTATTTACTGTATTTGGAAAGATTTCAACAGTTGTAAATTACTGTCATCTTAACTTACCACAGATCGTCCGAAAAAGTAGACTCCTTTTTTGCAGTATATCGGTACAGTCAACTACTTAATCACAGGCCTTCGAACTCATTTGAGTTCATTATTATTTTTGAAATGAAAATAATATAGTTATAGATGGGGTATTAGATGAATTAATTTTCCCATAACCTGTGATTTTGCTATCAAACTGAAACTCCTGAGCAGATCTTGTAGTATCTGATTTATTCATTTTTGTATTTTGAAACCTCCCCAGAATCCTTATTATGTAATATATGTTTCTTCGATTAAATGCATGGATAGATCACAGTTTAATCAATACGCCTCCGGTTGCGGGAGTTTCTCGCTGCATTGATGAACAATTGGTGGCCTTCGTTTGTTGTTTGCTCTATGGTCGAGTTGTTGTCTCTTTGACACATTCTCCATTTCCATTCTCAATTTTACTATGATGTAGGCGCTTTAAAAAAAACAGAGCTTCTCTCGATGATAACAAACACATACAGAAAGTAGTTTAATTCCATCCTCTTTTTTATACTAGTCAACTGTAAAGAAATAAAGAATCTATGATTGCATTTCCTTTTAAATGTTCATTCGTTTGAACAGTAAAAAAAAATAAGTGGGCTTGATTCTATTATGGAATAATTGTATTTCAGAATAATTGATATATTCAACTATGTTTCTCTCAAAAAATGTAAGGTTAGTAACAGTTTTCTATTCACAAATACAAAATTGAATTACAAATGCACTTTGAGTAAATTTCAATATCCGGTTGCAAATCTTACTTCTGACAAAAAAAACCTAGCTGTTTACAACTTAAATCATATTTAAGAGACAAATGTTACATGATCACACCTCCTTGGAGCAAAATCTGTTAAAAGGGGTTCTAAACGGTAACAAATAAGAATAGACAAACTAGAGGCTCTTCAGAGCATGTGTCGCTCACCTTGGTCTATGTGCATATTAAACAAAAGACAGATGGATTTATGACAAAATTGTGTTTTGGTGATGGTGATGTGTTTGTAGATCTTACGTTACTGAACATTCTTATCTTCTTACAATTATCTCTATCTATCATGAACTTCGCCAATTAGTAAATATTTACAAAAATTTAAAAAAAAACATGACTGTAAAGGGCAATAACTCCTTAAGGGGTCAACTGACCATGTTGGTCATGTTGACTTATTTGTAGATCTTATTTTGCTAAACGTTAACATTATTGCTGTTTACAGTTTATCTCTATCTATATTAATATTCAAGATAATAACCAAAAACGGCAAAATTTCCTTAAAAATTACCAATTCAGGGAAAGCAACCCAAAAACCAGTTGTCCGATTCGTCTGAAAATTTCAGGGCAGATAGATTTTCACTTGATTTACAATTTCACCCCATATCAGTTTGCTTTAAATGTTTCGGTTTCAGAGTTATAAGCCAAAATCTACATTTTACCCCTATGTTCTATTTTTAGCCATGGCGACCATCTTGGTTGATTGGCCGGGTCACTGGACACATTTTTTAAACTAGATACCCCAATGATGATTGTGGCCAAGTTTGGTTAAATTTGGCCAAGTAGTTTCAGAGGAGAAGATTTTTGTAAAAGTTAACGACAGACGACGGACGACGGACGCCAAGTGATGAGAAAAGCTCACTTGGTCTTTTAGGTCAGATGAGCTAAGAATGACACAAAAGGTACTTCTATTATTCATATATTATGTATTAATATTTAAATCCTTGTATTTGTAGGATGCAATATTAGAGGAATATAAAGATATAATATTTAAAAGAATACAGCCTAATCTTCCCAAACTATTCAAAAACCTTCCAAATCTGCCTCTAGAGTAAGTATATTTGCCTGAAATAAGAGTGAAAAGGAGGAGGGAATAAATAATAATCTTATCCTCAAAGGGTAATGAACTTCAGGTGTCATTTTGTTGAGGTTTGTTTTCATAATATTCTTATATACAAATTGCAAGTAGATTGTTGGAAAAACAGGTCAGTGATACAAATTTACCTACATCCTAAATTGTTTTAATCAACTTCTAGAAACCACTTATCGAATTTCGTTCTATTTGCATGAAAAATACTCAAACCAACAACATGTACAAGTCAAGTATGTTTGAATACGTAGATACGTGAAAACAAACCGCAGAATATCTTAGTGTTAGAATTAATATGCACATTGCGATTAATCAAAGGCTAAGGTATTAGGATCACAATTTTTGTTACCTGGAATGCAAAAAATCGGAAAGCTTTTATATAATCATAAATCTTTGCAAGAAAAATCCTTCAGATGCTCACAGCATTAGTGTGACATATAATTTGTTCTTCAATTGTGTCTTTCATATTTGTCTTTGGACTTTGGACTTTGAGATTAATTTGGAAATGCCAAAATTTCCTACTATCCCCTTTGAAGTTTTTCAAAAATAATCTAAGCAAACTTTAAAGTTTCCTCAAACAACGTTTTGTTACAAAGTTTGTTTTCAAGAAACGGTCGGGTCATTTTTTTTTTCGAAACTGCTATGTGTAAAATAACCCTTATTGGTCAAAGTTGTTAGCATTTTTTTGCCATTTAAGTGACACCACAATTGACATTTCTGTTATAGAATATAAAGCAATTTGGGAATCCATGTTTTTAATTTATAAATAAAATTAACATAATTTGAAAATAATTGAGAATTCATCATCGACTTTCACTACCCCTTTGGTATCATATAAGGATCAGATGATGGCACTTATTATATATAATACCTTTTTGTTATGCCTTTATCACTTTATCATTTTTTTCCAAAATTTCAATTTAAATATATTGCATAAAATCGGGTTCAGCATTTATTCTTAATATAATGTGATACCACTTATATCATACTTAGGTGAAATGCTTTTTTGTGTAATGGTATAAATACAATAAGGGAACTGGGACATGTTTGTATTTCTTAATGTGACTAATTTCCTGTGTAACTGGGACATGCTTGTATTTCTCAATGTGACTGTAATTCCCTGTGTAACTGGGACATGTTTGTATTTCTCAATGTGACTGTAATTCCCTGTGTAACTGGGACATGTTTGTATTTCTCAATGTGACTGTAATTCCCTGTGTAACTGGGACATGTTTGTATTTCTCAATGTGACTGTAATTCCCTAAGTAACTGGGACATGTTTGTATTTCTCAATGTGACTGTAATTCCCTGTGTAACTGGGACATGTTGTATTTCTCAATGTGACTGTAATTCCCTGTGTAACTGGGACATGTTTGTATTTCTCAATGTGACTGTAATTCCCTGTGTAACTGGGACATGTTTGTATTTCTCAATGTGACTGTAATTCCCTGTGTAACTGGGACATGTTTGTATTTCTCAATGTGACTGTAATTCTCTGTGTAAGTTATATACCTTGTATCAAATTTCAGAGTGAGACCATCTCTGACAGATGGGCCTGGGGGTACGTATCAGCAAGTGTCGCCTGATGGATCTCGTCCTGGGATATTTTATGCTAATTTGTTTCATCCGGATGAAAGGTAAACACAATTCACTATATCAAGTTAATTATTGCAACAGAAAATATACCCGTCGTGGTAGTAAACTTATATGCTTCTCTTTCGATTCTTTTGATAATTATATATTAGATATAATAAGATGCCGGAAAAAAACATCACATGCTATTAATTAAAAACATTTAGAGGTGGCCAGAGATGCATAATTTCATACAAAGTACTAGTGAACCACAGAGCAAAGCCTTGAGGCTAATTGAAATATTCATATTACATCAAGAAACTAAAATGTTTTTGATCAGTTCTAAACTATAAGTAGTACACAACCTAAAAATGTCAAATTATTAAATGAAAGAAAAATCTTCCCCCAAGAAAACCTACAATACCTGAATAGCTGTCCTATCCATGTTTAACAAAAACACAACAGATTTACGGTGTAAGAAAAAAAACCCAGCAAAAATAACAAATTTCACATATTGCTTATTATCATATTTTTTTAAGCTTTATATTTAAAAATAGTTTTCAAGCCGTTTCAATATTTCAGTCCGACGTTTAACTTTGTTGATCTGGCTCTGCATGAAGCCCTTCCTGGACATCATTTACAGGTTTGTATTGCACTATGTAGATGTCGATACACACATATTTATAGTCTTTTATTCTGGGAATACCACTGTCACGTGTAATATAATTAAAGTCAATTTCATTATCGTCAGTTTATTGTCTCAATAATGTATGCCATAACCATTTAATGTAAACGTATTTGTGCAATAAATATTGTCTTTTGTCTATAAAACTATAATAGGTTTCTGCCGCAAAACATAGAATAAATGAAAGCAAGCATGCGTTTCCTATAACTAAAGGCAAAGTTCCCAAGTTATAGAACACACGGACCTCCATAATAACCCCTTCACAAATCAAGAGGTAAAACTTCTGTGTTTGAAACAATAAACCGGTGTCTGTACAGACAGTCATGCTCTAAATCTCCCGAAACTTAGAAACTAAGAAAGTGTTGACTAGATTAACAAAGGTGATCACATATATATGTTCCATCAACACAAATATCACTTAACGACAATAAAAGGTTTAGATTTATTAAAGGCAACTTATGACGTTGGAAATTAAAATTAATACTTAAAAAAAAACACTGAAAGAGGATTGAAAGATACCAGAGGGACAGTCAAACTCATAGACCGAAAATAAACTGACAACGTCATGGCTAAAAAAAAAACAACAAACAGACAATTAATAGTACAGAAGACTAAAGACAAACCCTACCAAAAATTGGGGGTAATCTCAGGTAATACGGAAGGGTAGGCAGATCCTTATCCATATGTGGCACTCGTCGTGTTGCTTATGTTATTACAAAGCCGATAAAAAGTCTTATTCGGTAGGTTACACTCGTTAAAAGGGAAGGGTATTGTAGTTACGACATAAGGAACATATCCCATATCATCTGTGAAATGGTTATTCCATAACGGTTATACCAACGGCTTAATAGATATTTAAATTAGACATGTAAAATGACAGCAACAAAAGTACCCTGCAACAAATCCATCAAAGATTGCTTCTAGAAAGCTCACATTAATCATCGCTTATATAAAATAACTGAAACTATTTTGACAAAGTAAACTAGAGGCTCTAAAGAGCCTGTGTCGCTCACCTTGGTCTTGTGCATATTAAACAATGGACACGTATAAATTCATGACATAATTGTGTTTTGGTGATAGTGATGTGTTTTTAGATCTTACTTTACTGAACATTCTTGTTGCTACAATTATCTCTATCTATAATGAACTTGGCCCAGTAATTACAGTGGAAAATATTTTCTAAAAATTTACAAAAATTTATGAAAAATGTTAAAAATTAAATATAAAGGGCAATAACTCCTTAAGGGGTCAATTGAATATTTTGGTCATGTAAACTTATTTGTAGATCTTATTTTGCTGAACGTTATTGCTGTATACAGTTTATCTCTATCTATAATAATATTCAAGATAATAACAAAAAACGGTAAAATTTCCTTAAAATTACCAATTCAGGACAGTAACCTAACAACGGGTTGTCCGATCCATGTGAAAACATCAGGGCAGATAGATCTTGACCTGATAAACAATTAAACCCTGTCAGATTTTCTCTTAATGCTTCGGTTTTTGAGTTATAAGCCAAAAACTGCATTTTACCCCTATGTTCTATTATTAGCCGTGGCAGCCATTTTGGTTGATTGGCCAGGTCACGCCACACATTTTTTAAACAAGTTACCCCAATGATGATTGTGGCCAAGTTTAGTTTAATTTGGCCCAGTAGTTTCAGAGAAGAAGATTTTTGTAAAAGATTACTAAGATTTACGAAAAAATGGTTAAAAATTGTCTATAAAGGGCAATAACTCCTTCAGGGGTCAACTGACCATTTTGGTCATGCTGACTTATTTGTAAATCTTACTTTGCTGAACATTATTGCTGTTTACAGTTTATCTCTATCTATAATAATATTCAAGATAATAACCAAAAACAGCAAAATTTCCTTAAAATTACCAATTCAGGGGCAGCAACCCAACAACAGGTTGTCCGATTCATCTGAAAATTTCAGGACAGATAGATCTTGACCTGATAAACACTTTGACCACCATCAGATTTGCTCTAAATGCTTTGGTTTTTGAGTTATAAGCCAAAAACTGCATTTTACCCCTATGTTCTATTTTTAGCCATTGCGGCCATCTTGGTTAGTTGGCCGGGTCACGCCACACATTTTTTAAATTAGATATCCCAAAAATGATTGTGGCCAAGTTTGAATTAATTTGGCCCAGTAGTTTCAGAGGAGAAGATTTTTGTAAAAGATTACTAAGATTTACGAAAAATGGTTAAAAATTGACTATAAAGGTCAATAACTCCTAAAGGGGTCAACTGACCATTTTGGTCATGTTGACTTATTTGTAAATCTTACTTTGCTGAACATTATTGCTGTTTACAGTTTATCTCTATCTATAAAAATGTTCAAGATAATAGCCAAAAACAGCAAAAATTCCCTAAAATTACCAGTTCAGGGGCAGCAACCCAATAACGGGTTGTCGGATTCATCTGAAAATTTGAGGGCAGATAGATCTTGACCTGATTAACAATTTAACCACATGTCAGATTTGCTCTAAATGCTTTGGTTTTTGGGTTATAAGCCAAAAACTGCATTTTACCCCTATGTTCTATTTTTAGCCATGGCGGCCAGCTTGGTTGGTTGGCCGGGTCACGCCACACATTTTTTAAACTAGATACCCTAATGATGATTGTGGCCAAGTTTGGTTTAATTTGGCCCAGTAGTTTCAGAGGAGAAGATTTTTGTAAAAGTTAACGACGACGGACGACGGACGACGGACGACGGACGCCAAGTGATGGGAAAAGCTCACTTGGCCCTTCGGGCCAGGTGAGCTAAAAATGACATGGAGGCTATTTATATGAATTAGTGATTCGAATTTTTACCGGCACCATCATGATTGGTGGAATGTGTTATTGAAGAACACATGTAACATCAATGTCGCATCTATATCCCACTTGTTTGAACAAATCCTATCCTCTTTCTCTCGATTGTAAAATCACCGAATGCGATTAACCATCGGAGTTGTACTTGCAAGAGCAACACAACGAGTGTCACGAATTCATTACTCTCCCGAATACTTGAGTTCACTCCCGATTAAATATGGTTCTTGATGCTCATTCTCTACGTTATGCTTTTTAATTTGGTTTTGTTCCTTGTCTTTTCGGTTTTTGTTTAGCTATGGTGTCGTCTGTTATGATTTGAGATTGGGTCCTGGAATCTTCTATGTAAGATTTTTCTTCTTTTATAGCTTGTCGAAAGAAATTGTTTGACTATTCAATGCTGTGGTAGATATTACATTGACTCAAACAGTGAAGGGAATAAAGCTGGCGAGGAATTTAAGTCAGTCAGATTTAAACACTGCGACACAAACAGACCACAAAAACTCTTTCACTTCAACAAGTGATATTTTCAGACGTAAATAAGGCACAACACAAATGTTAATAAGATATTCCCCTAAAACAAAAGCTAGTATTCTTATTGAAGAGATTATTTATTATTTTATATTTGTTCCTTACAGCTAAGCTATCAAGGTGTTGCAAACATTCCACTTTTCCGAACCACAGGGGTAGATTGGACTTACATGGTGCCGACAGCTTTTCCATCATATACTGCTTATATTGAGGTCAGTAAAAATAGTTCTTATTTAATTAAGTATTGTGAATTGCATTGATATATTTATATTCTTGTATCTACTTCACTGTGTTTAGAGAATAAATTTGTTCAAATATTCTAAAAAGAAATAAAAATATAAAGGTTTCGATAGTTATCAGATACGAAATAAATGATTCAGAATCTACAGTCATGAATTGTGTGTGCATGCTTTTCTTCAAACATGGGCGATACATAATTATTCACATATACATATATAAAACTGTATGTATTCTTATAAAAATTGCATTACACATATTGTTTTACTTTTTTTAACGTAGGGATGGGCATTATATGCTGAGTCACTAGGAGAGGAAATGGGTGTCTTCAAAAATGACTATGAAAGGTAAGATTCACGTTATTTCCTAATACAAATGATGAATGTCTTGCAGTGGTTTGTATTTTATGCTTGTATGCATTTCCATCTAGAAAAGTGAATTATTGAGACCTGTAGCAGACAGCATTAGTATCTTGTATCAAAATTTTTTTTTTGTAGCCACAAATTGATTTTATATGCCTTATTACATTTTACTTTTATTGAGTTTGTTTTGTGTTGAAGTTGGACTAAGCACACAACTCATATTCATGTTGCCAATGCAGTAACGATCGGTTGGATTTGATGTTTTTTTCCCTTTTCTTTAACAGTTATAAAAATATTTTGACTCATCCCATAAAGATATTTAGTATCCTTGAACATTATCCACGTATTGTCGTAACTTCAGTGTGCATTTCTCAAATTTCTCAATTTGCATAAAAACTGATAACTTTTCTCTGACTGTTTTTACACTAAATCCTTTGGATGTTGGATATGTACTGATTGACATGTGAGTCATTATAGATACATATTTTTTGACACGTTAACAGTAACGTTGCACATCTGTACTTATTTTATTGTTGGGATGTATACATATCCAGCAACAACAGGAAGATGTGTTTTGATATCCACAGGGTATAATGTTTTGGTCTGTCTGTCTGTCTGTTTCCGATTTTAATCATTCAACAGTTATTTACTTGCATTTCAAGCTTAACACTTACCGGAAAATAAGCCCTGCGGCAAACATTTTCCGCAAGCTTGCGGCAACATAATTATTCAAATTAGATTTGCCTCAAGCTTGCGGCAATTGTTTGCTGCAAGCTTGGGGCAATTGTTTGCTGCAAACTTACGGCAAACTTGCAGGAACTAAACATATACCAATGTCATGTATGTACACATGCAATTTATTTATTTCATATTACACAGCAACATTTTTAAAAGTCAATTCCTGTCCTTATACAAACAATCATTGAAAAAAATTCTTGCAAACTCGTGTGATTTAAGGAAATACATATGTATGCATTTGAGTTTTGAAAAAGTGGCAGGAGTCATTCTCAAATGACATAATATACCTGTATTAAAAAATGAAAAAGGTAAAATCTCAAATGTGTATTGAGTATAAAGCTAGGTAATAATTGCATTACAGAATTTAACTTAATCTTAAAAACATGATCATGATGGTGCAGTACATCAGTTACAAATTCAAACTTATAATAGCTTAAGTTTTTTAATCACACATACATGTATATATAGTTGCTTACTTAATTATGTATGATGATAACATTAATCATTTTCTCAAAACATGCAGTCCTATTAATCATTTGTACTTACACAATTACATACTGATTATCCCATATTATTGAACAAAAATGCCTCCTTGATCTATTATATGTGAAATTTCAAAACACAACCAACATGACCTAGCCACAATTTCAAATTGTTAGCATCCAGGAAGTGCCAACTAGGCATGCCCAGTCAATATTGTGTAATTCCTGCAATGTTCTGGCTAACATATGGAATGGTCAAAGTTTTCTGCAATCTTGCGGCAAACATATTGAATGGTCAAAGTTTTCTGCAATCTTGCGGCAAACATTCTTAATTATTTTAAACTTTCTGGCAATCTTACGGCAAACATTGATGTTTCTGCAAACTTGCCGCAAACTTGCAGGAATGTTTGCCGGAAGTTTGCAGCTAGCGGCAAACATCTACAAACACTATTTTCTGTGTTCCTGCAAACTTTTTGTTTGCCGCAAGCTTGCAGCAAGTTTGCGGCAAACAATTTAGTTTCATAAGGGAACCCGATAATCCGTTCGTTTACTTTATAAAATTATCAACGATTTTATATAACCATCCAGTTTATGCATATTGGTAGCCCAAAATCCATTGGAAATAGACACAGTAGAAACAGCAAAAGAAGTAGTAACCTTACACAAAGTACAAACTCAACCAATTCAAATGTACTAAAATTACCACTAAAAGGTAACCTAGGTACTATGATGGTAAACTGCCGCAATATCATTGACAAAAAAGCCGAACTATCAGCTTCCATATATTACATCAAACCAGAGAACTTTAAAATCTACAGAAATGATAGCGGCACTCTTGGGGGCGGAGTATTCTTAGGAATACATGAAGATCTCATTTCAACTGAATTCATTGAACCCGTCACAGACTGTGAAATTGAATGGGCTATAATTAAATTGAAAAACAGCAAAGATCTTCTCATCGCATAATAGTACTTGCCTCACAGAAACATGAAAGACATAACAAATATTAAACTATTACTAGAAAAGTTAACTACAGGAAAACCAAAACTTATCATTATTGCTGGAGATTTCAACTGCCCAGATATCGACTGGATAAATATGGAGATAAAAACAAGAGCACTAGACAAAGAAGTACAACAAGCACGTATGGACCTATCTATTGAATACGGCCTTGTCCAAATACACGACAAACCAACAAGAAAGGGAAATCTGTTGGATCTGGTATTCGCAAACAACACTTCCCTTATTAAATCAACTGGCAATGCACCAGGAATTTCAGACCATGATATCGTCGTGATAAAAGACTCATTGATAAAACCATACTATTGTTAACAACGCCCACAGAAACGATACATGTTTGGGAAAGCAAACTGGGATCAGATTAAAACGGACATAAATATGATAACAAAGGACATCTATAATCATATACACGATATGCCAATATATAAAACCTGGCAAACATTCAAAAAACGGAGTACAGGCAACAATTGACACCAATGTACCATCTAAAATGATAAAGAAAAAGCACTCTGTTCCATGGTTAAACAGAAAAGTACGCAAAATGCTAGAAAGGCAAGCAAGGTTGCACAAACATGCTAGAAAAACTGGAAGCTACAAAGAATATTAACAATACCAAAAAGACTGCAAACGCCAATTTAGAAAAGCAGAATGGAACTATATTAATGACATCATCAATGCAGGTTTTGAAAAGAATAGTTCACACCATTCTGGAACTATATGAAAGCAAAGAAACAAGATATTATAGGAGCAGCACCACTAGAGTCAAATGGAGGCCTCACAAACGACAGCAAAGTAGAGGCAGAAATTCTAAACAACCAATTCAAATCAGTATTTACAAAATTAGATCCGAACTCACAAATACCACTGCTAACAAAAAGATCAACTTCAAATATTTTGAAATGTACCTTGTGTCTTTTCTGTTGCTGGGTTGTAGAAAACCCTGTCACGTTTGTTTATTTATTAGTTGTTTTTCTGCTTATTATAATTGTATCGATCTGATGAATTAAGCCCTTTTCAGATTAGTTTTATAGTGTGTTCTTATGATGCAAGTGTTACACAACTGTCCCAGTTTAGATTCAGGTTAAGGGGATGTTTTGGCTCCAACAAGCTAGTTCAACCCCGCTACATGTTGTTTGTATCCAGTCAGGTTATTCAGTGGTTGTTCTACATCATATTTTATTTCTCGTTCATTGTTTTGTCTGTTAGTTTTCGCGTTTGATTTACATTTGTCATTTCGTCGTCTTTCGTTGACTATGCGTGTTGGGTTTTGTTCATTGTTGAAGGCCGTAGGGTGACATAAAGATGTGTAATTCTATGCCATTTTGATCTTCTTCCATGCTAAGGACTAGAAGGCTTTAAGTTCACTAGACGGAGATTAGGTGGAGAAATATCTCATTGGCCATCACATCATATCTTCTTTTTGTTATATAAAGAAAAGCAATCCTCGCTTTCGGCTAAACGGGAATTTATATTTTGGTAACTATATATTGTGATTGAATTGGTTCAATTCAGACTTTGAATTTGTATTTTTTGTTAATTAGTTTTTAGTTGTTGTTGTTCAAATTAAAAGTGCGTAAGCCGCACAAGCCTTTACGTTAGCGGCCGGCTTATCTATAGAAATGTTATCTATCTTGTAGTAATACTCAATCCCAATGTAACGACTTTGTGGTTATAAATTTATAATACACAATTTGTGTCAGATATCCAACTAACTAGAATCGATAGAGTGCCAATGCATATACTCGGATAATAACGATGGTTCGGTTGTAATATTGTAAAGTTGTTCGTTAACAGCACAAATTTATGTTTATAGTACTGTAATATATTAAGATCTTAGCTGAATAGCTATCAATTAATGTTATATATGATTTGTAAAACTTCATCATTTTTTTTATCTTGGATACACAACCGATTATTCTTTTCTCTAAAATTAAGGCCATATTGTCTTTTCTCAGTTCTCAGATGTGAAACCACAACCTGAACTGTTCAGCAATTAAATCTGTCACAAGATGATAACATACTGAAGCTGTTACAGATCATACAAATTCAGACCGGACTGAAGAGTTTCGCGGTTTAACATCACTGGTAGACAAAGAAGAAATTTATCACTTAAAATTTTGATAATAATTACCCATAGTAATTAAGATATCTTATAATATCTCTAACATCTAACTTATAGTGTTAGTTTGCATGCTGAGTTTCAAAGTAGGTATGTGGTAGAGTGTTTAGCATTAATATTTATTTTCTCTTAGAATAATAAATATTAATTAGTAGTTTTATTATATGTTTATTAAGAGATCATCATTTCTTCTATTCTCTTATATCTTCTTAGTACAGTTTTACTCTATTGTTCTGGTTCATTAGTCAGTCAGTCATGTGTCATATTATCTTGTCTACTATTGGTCACAGTCATTGAGTTCATAGTATTTGCCATTTTTTTTATATATCTTGAGAGAAAGCTTTACATGTAGCAGCCATATTTAAAATAGTTATATAGTTTAATATTCTGGACACTTATTCCATATTAATCAGGTCAGTTACTAATATTTCTAAGTCTTTAATATTTGCACAGTATTCCTTTAGCTGAAATCTTGACGGAAACCAGTAAAGGAAAGATATCATTAAGTCCACTGAGTAAACAGTTCAAACACCTCAGATTTATAGATGATATACTTTACAGAGAGATTACCATCGACGAAAAGATACTTCATCAACTCATCATACCATCTTCACACATCAAATTAGCATTAGAAGCACTTCATGACGAAATGGGACATCCAGGCAAAGACAGCACCACCAATCTAATAAGAGAACGTTTTACTGGCCTGGGATGAATAAAGATATTGAAGAATGGATTCAACGATGCGAAAAATGTATCAAGAAAAAAACAGATCTAGGAAGAGCACCACTAGTCAATATCACAACAACTCAACCAATGGACCTCATATGCATTGACTACTTTACTCTAGAGCAGTCAAAGGGAGGAATTCAAGACATCTTGGTAATCACCGACCACTTAACACGTTATGCACAAGCCATACAAACACGCAGCCAGACTGCAAAGACAACTGCAGAAGCATTGCTCAACAACTTCATCGTGCATTATGGTTTACCTAACAGAATTCACTCAGATTAGGGTCCATCCTTTGAAAGTAACATCAGTCAGGAACTTTGCCGTCTTACAGGAATAAGAAGTCTAGAACCACACCATACCATCCGATGGGCAACGGCATGACTGAGAGATTTAACCGAACATTACTGTCAATGCTTGGAACTCTACAGCCAAAAAATAAGACCAACTGAAAAGCGTACGTAACTCCGTTAGTAAATAAGTACAACTGCACTCGACACGAAGCAACCGGACAGTCACCTTACTTTCTGATGTTTGGCCGACACCCAAAGCTTCCCATCGATTTAGCATGTGAACTTATAAAGGACAAAGAAAGAAAACCACAAACTAAGTACATCCAAGAATTGAAGAACAGACTAGTAGATGCATACAAGCTTGCTCGAGAATCAGCAAAAAAGGCACATGAGAAATAGAAAGAACATTACGATTTGAAAGTTAGAGGAGCAGTCGTAGAAAAAGGCGACAAAGTATTAGTGAAGAGTTACGTTTGATAGTAAACATAAGCTGAGCGATAAATGGGAGAACGATATTTACCTATTACTAAAACAACCGAACAAAGATATACCCGTCTACGTTGTACAGAAAGATAGTGGCGAGGGGCGTAAGCGAACATTACATAGGAATCTTTTATTGCCTGTGGGATATATTTCAAGTCAACCACCAGCGAAAGAATCATTACCTAGACCAGTTCCTAGACCGAGAACAAGATTGCAAAAGAATATCAACAAGAACAACTCGAACACAGACTGTAACATGGAGGAAACCGATATCGATAGTGATGATGATTATGAGATATTTATACATCAACGACCAATGGTTGACAACACTTCAGCCAGTGTTGATGATGATGAAACAGAGAGTCTTGATGGTCACGAAGAAGAAGTACTACAAACTCCGGAGTCAGATGGGGACGCCCATGATATAGATATAGATGTACAGGAATTATATTCCTTGCACGAAAATGAAGAGCAGGAGGTGCCTTTAGAACCAGAAACGCTTGATCCAGCTCATGATGAAGATGATATACCTCCAGTTTTGCCTCGTCGATCAGGTCGAGAGAGGACACAACCTAAGTGGTTACAGTCTGGTGATTTTGTGACGACGTCTGCAGTTCCACCTACTGATACACCTGTAGTGACACCAGCTGAGTGGAGACAGAAGGCAGATTACCTATCTAGCTGTATTGCTAGAGGTTTATTTTCAGGGATAGAGCTAGAAGCAGGGAAGGCTTTATTAGCCATTTTGACAGACCATTGATGTTTTATATTTTAGCTTTACTATTGTTACTATTAATCTTGTATTTGATAATATTTCAGTGGATTATCCTGATTGATTCATACTGTATTTATTAGTGATTGCAGCTTCAGATATTATACTATTTTATTTTTATTTTTCATAGATATTATGTTGTATACTCTGAAATGACGTGGATGTCATTTTAGATGCCAGTGGAGTATGTGGTAGAATGTTTAGCATTAATATGTATTTTCTTTTAGAATAATTAATATTAATTAGTAGTTTTATTATAAGTTTATTGAGAGATCATCAATTCTTCTATTCTCTTATATCTTCTTAGTAGGTGTAATACAACCAAATCATGGTACGTCACATCCGGTTGTATACGAAAGCAGGTCTAAAAAAATATTCCCTTGAATTTGACAGTTGTAGGTAATTCATCCTACATTTTATTGCAGTAAAAACATGGTGGCCGCCATGACTAAAAATAGAACATGGGGGTAAAATGCAGTTTTTTTACTTATAACTCAAAAACCAAAGCATTTAGAGCCAATCTGACAACGAGTAAAAATGTTAATCAGGTCAAGATCTATCTGCCCTTAAATTTTGAGATGAGTCGGACAACCCGTTGATAGGTTGCTGCCCCTGAATTGGTAATTTTAAGGAAATTTTGCTGTTTTTGGTTATTTTCTTGAATATTATAATAAATAGAGATAAACTGTAAACAGCAAAAATGTTCAGCAAAGTAAGATCTACAAATGAGTCTACAAGACCAAAATGGTCTGTTGACCCCTTTAGGAGTTATTGCCCTTTATAAGCAATTTTTAACCATTTTTCGTAAATCTTAGTTATCTTTTACAAAAACCTTCTCCTCTGAAACTACTGGGCCAAATTAAACCAAACTTGACCAAGATGGCCGCCATGGCTAAAAATAGAACATAGGGGTGAAATGTAGATTTTGGCTTATAACTCTGAAACCGCAACCTTTAGAGCAAATTTGACGGGGTCAAATTATTTATCAGGTCAAGATCTATCTGCCCTGAAATTTTCAGATGAATCTGACAACCCGTTGTTGGGTTGCTGCCCCTGAATTGGTAATTTTAAGGACATTTTGCTGATTTTGGTTATTATCTTGAATATTATTATAGATAGAGATAAACTGTAAACATCAATAATGTTAAGCAAAGTAAGATTTACAAATAAGTCAACATGACGGAAATGATCAATTGACCCTTAAGGAGTTATTGTCCTTTATAGTCAATTTTTAACAATTTTCATAAAATTTGTAAATTTTAACTAACATTTTCCACTGAAACTACTGGGCCAAGTTCATTATAGATAGAGATAATTGTAAGCAGCAAGAATGTTCAGTAAAGTAAGATGTACAAACACATCACCATCACCAAAACACAATTTTGTCATGAATCCATCTGCTTCCTTTGTTTAATATTCACATAGACCAAGGTGAGCGACACAGGCTCTTTAGAGCCTCTAGTTTGGAAAGTGCAAATTTTACAAAGACTAATAGGGGAAAATCAATGGTGGTATTACACCTAATATGGGAAGCTGTACATGCACCTTTGGCCTTGTGAGTAATCTCATGTGTTTAAATTTCTTGCTATTTAAGTGAAATATTACAAAAAATGAAATATTCTGAGTGGATCGAGTCTCCCAAACACATTTTATGAAAAAATTGTCTTGAAATAGGACTCTACCATGAATATCAGTTGATAATCTTTTTATTTTTTTGGGGGGGGGGGGGGGGGATGGGGGCTTTTTCTCCTTATTTCTTATATTCTGCTATGATAGAACATTATCACAGGAAATATTTAAATAAAGATATAGTTATAAGTAGATGAAGTTATTTTTTATGCTGTAGCGACAAATTATTCACTAAAAGAGAAGCCTTTATGTCCCTGTCTGGAACGCGGCCTAAATTAAATTTTTACGTAAGGACTTATTGAAACCTCCTTGGAGATAGTAAACTTTTATATGGATTATTCATTAAGCTAAAATGCTTTAATTACTCATTTCTTATAACATTTTTACCATAAATTAGTGAAAGTTACCCCATTATTTTTATTTATTGGCCTGAAAAATAGAAATTTTGAGGAAATAAGAGGTATAAATTGACCAAAAGAGACCTTTTAAAGAAGACAAAGAGGTCCATTAGTGGTATTCATCTTCCTAAAATCATCTTATGTGTCATATTTAACTGTTTTTAGGCAGATAAGATAAATATTTGATCATTTATTGGTCCACACTTTATTCTATCTTGATGCAGCTTGGTTTGGATTTGTCGAAGAAATTTTGCTCGACGTTAGTCTTTCATTATATTAAATTTTTCTCAAACTATTGAACTGATTATGACAAAACTTGACAGAAATGCTTGAAATAACCAGTATAACAAAGGAAAAAAGTTACATTCAGTTTATTGAACAAAAATGTCTTCTTTATAGTACAGTTCTACTCTATTTTTCTGATTCATTAGTCAGTCAGTCATGTGTCATATTATCTTGTCTATTGTTGGTCACAGTCATTGAATTCATAGTGTTTTGCCACTCTTTTCGATATATCTTGAGAGAAAGCTTTACATATAGCAGCCATATTTAAAATAGTTATATAGTTTAATATTCTGGACACTTATTCCATATTAATCAGGTTAGTTACTAATATTTCTAAGTCTTAAATATTTGCACAGTATTCCTTTAGATCTAGTTTGAATCTGAGAGAAAAATGTATTTTGAATAAGCCAGAATGATTGTGCATGAATGATAGATATTTTATTTTAAAGAAGTATTTTCATGAACTCAGAGAAATATAAATATATATCAAAGATATATTAATGATACATGTATTGGTACAGTTATTTTATTGTTATAAAAGGTCTAAAGCAATGTCTACTGAACATTTTACTTATTGTTTATAAATGCTATGCCGATATAATTAGTTCAAAGCTGTAAAGCCAACCACGATGCCAACACGTTTTCTACTGAGTTACTTCTTGGATAAAAATAGACTAACTGGCTTGATCCAGATTTAAGACATATCTATAACACGACTATATAGTGTGTTGGCTTCCTTTAAATCATTTAACAAATGAGATTTTTTTACAGATTAGGACGTTATAGTGCTGAGATATTTAGAGCATGCCGTCTTGTGGTTGACACAGGCCTTCATCATTACAAGTAAGTGACCTTGAACAGGTGTTCGCTGTGTATTTACTACACCTTATCTTCTGCGTATGAGCCTCCTGTGATTAGGAGCACCTCCATATTGCCCTTAAATCTAGATACATGTACAGTCAAACTTTTTTCAGATTTAAATATTTATAATAATTATAATAATAATAAAATTATTTATTCAACGAAGGTAACACATTTAACCATTACATGTTAATCTTCCATGAGGCCTTAAAAAACTATAAATACAAGTAGAAAACAGAAAAAATAGTTATACAAACAAAATTAAATACTTAACACAGTATATGTCAGCTTAAATATTGAATAAGTACATATGCATTCAATAGAAGAAGAAAAAATACATTAGTTTCTTGCATCTTTATTCTGTTCAGTTAGAAAATAGTTTGAACAGTTGGTCTTAAATGTATCTAAATTATCCATTTCTTTAACATGTTTAATATTATTTGGTAAATTATTCCAGTTAATAAGACCAGAATATTTAAATGTTCTTTTTGAAAATTCAGAATTAGGTCTTTAAAAGCTGAACTTGGATATCATGGATTTAAACATGTTAAACTATAAAAAAGGGCCAGATGAGCTTTTCTCATCTCTTGTTGTCTGTCATGCTTGTTGTCTGTTGTCATCAGTCCTTTTACTTTTTATACCAAAATCTTTTCAATTGAAACTCCTTTGCCAAATTTAATCAAACTTTATCACAAACAGCATTGGAGTACGGGGCGCCGAATTGGACTCTTGTAATTTTGTACGAACAAAAGTGAGTTTTGTTCAACAAAAATGAGTTCAGTTTAACAAAATTTGTAGCATACTGCAAATTTAAAATTTTGTCATACAAAATTATCTTTCAGTAGACAAAAGTTAGTTTTGTCATGAAAAAATTCATTTTTGTAACACAGACTTTACTTTTGTTACCTAATTTGAAAATTGGGCGACAATAGTCAATTTTGTATGCAAATTAGTTTAGTTTGGATTCTGTGACCTAATTTGCATACAAAATCGACTTTTGTGACAAAAAATTGACTTTTGTGAGACAAAATTGACTTTTGTGAGACAAAATTGACTTTTGTGAGACAAAATTGACTTTTGTGAGACAAAATTGACAAAATTGAATTTTGTCATCACAAAATTGATCAAAATTGTGAGACAACATTGACAAAATTGAATTTGCCGTCACAAAATAGACTTTTATGAGACAAAATTGACAAAATTGAATTTTGTCTCACAATAGTCAATTTTGTCTCACAAAAGTAAATTTTGTCTCACAAAAGTAAATTTTGTCTCTCAAAAGTCAATTTTGTCTCACTAAAGTCAATTTTGTCTCACAAAATTGAATCTTGTCTCACACAATTGACTCTTGTGTTTTAATTTCCATATCAGGTAACAAAAGTCAATTTTGTATGCAAATAAGTTTATATTTGCATACCTTTTTGACAAATTTGACTTTTATCATGACAAAAATGAATTTTGTCTAGAAAAATGAATTTTGTCTACAAAAATGAATTTTGTCCACAAAAATGAATTGTGTCTACAAAAATAAATTTTACCATCACAAAATTGAAGTTCTCATAAAACAAGTCTGTATCATATAGTTTTGTTAGTCAAAAATGATTTTGTTATGACAGAATTGAATTTTGTACAAAACCACAAGAGTCCCATTCAGCGCCCCGTATGGAGTGCCTAGCTGAAAAACTGTGTCTGTTAAAAATCAGCTTATTTCTGGAGTTAATAATTTGGTATGATAGGGGGGGGGGGGGGTGTTTATTTTCCCTAAAACTTGATAAAATATTGTGGTCAAGCAGATGACAAAAAAAATATTGAATCTAGTTTTTCCATATACCTTCAAGTGTTAAATAAAAAAAAAAAATTATGATTGATAGTAACATACCTAAATAAAAAAAAACGATGTGTGGCATGCTGACTGTCCTAAGAAGGGGCTGGCTCTAGTCATGCATCAGTCTTTATCTCTATAAAAAACACCTCGGAGAATGGGGGGGGGGGGGGACTCATTCCTGGATCCACCTAAGATGGTTGCTCTCTAAGTTTATGGTTCTCATTGATATTGTACTAAAAGTTTCCATACCAAAAAAGGAAGGTTGGGATTTTAGGCAACAATGATAAAAGACAGAGATAAAGTGTAAACAGGGGAAAAAAATATGCAGCCAAACAACATGAACAAGATCAATAAAAGAGAAAATTTTGTCACAAATTATATTCTAGTCAACAAGGTCAGGTAGTGTCCATTGTTGAAAATGCACTTACAGCTAAGTGAGCAACACAAGCTTTGAAGAGCATCTTAGTTATTTCAACTTTTACAATTATTTAGTTTATGTACAATTTATTTGAAAACAATAATAAAAAATATAGGTCACAGATGAGCTGAAAAAGATATTTCAATTTTAATGCCAAAAAATGGCATTTTTGCACCAGAGGGAGATCATTTGCAACTTTTTCAATTGTCAAATACTCGGGGTAGTGACTTATGGGTATCGTACCAAAGTTTACACCTGGATATTGTAGGGTGCACCGTTTCTTATATTTTTATCATTAATTTGTTAACTTTGGTCTCTGACACACAATAACAATTTGTGGCACGTGTTACTGTCTCTGAACAGACCTTGTGTTAAGCAACAACCAGTGCTAACCTGTGCACTATTCCAAACTTTGCTGATGTCTACCTATGCTCTACTATCCTGTGCACTATCTTGCTTATTCAGCCTGTGCACTGCCTAACCAGTGCACGTATTTCCGCACCGTCGCCTATGCACCTATTACCCGGTGCGTAAATACAACTTTAATACTCCTGCAACCTTATTCAGGTACACAGATAGATTCTTATTCAGAATCTATTAAGTCTTTTATAAAGTTTAAATAATTACCTTTTTGCTTCTTATAGACGTCTTGACTATCCACTAAGCGACCCTTGTTCTGACAGCGCATCAGTTTATATACTAAGGTTTTGGACCATACCATTTACTTTGGACGATACCAAATGTCTTATTCCTATGAGTGTTTATATATACCTAAACCCGTATTGGTAAACATTTGAACGACGGCCTTTATGTTTACGACTACCGATCGAAATATTTCCGCCTATGCTAACCACGACCGGTCCGTTACTGATTCTAAATATAATAAATATCCATAGCAATGTAAACAAAACAAAATCGAAAGTAGACAACCGTTCAATTTTCAAACTATACGAGTCGTATAACAATGTTTCTGCGTAATAAAAGTAATAATAAGTTAAACCCTAGTAAAATAAAACAGATGAATTAATTTCATCACATTACCCACGCCTCCAGGAAATGCGTCCACGCATTTATCGAACACAATTGAGCACATCTACATCAAGTGGACATTTTTCAGTCCCAAACTCTACCCGGGTATATCCTCTAGCCATGTCATTGAAAACCCACAAATATAAATATCGTGAAACAACTGTTACTTCTTCAGCAACTATAACCCTTAGAACAACTCGTAGATATATGATGTACCCGACATGACAAGATTCCCACTCAAATGTATACTATTGTCTAAAAACTGAACAAAACGTTTAATATGTGCACCAATTTAAACACTTCAACTTAATCCTAAGTACCCTTAAATGGTTTTACATCTTTATTTCAAATATGCATGCTTTTTAATGGCAGATTTTTAAGCTACCTAAATTTAAACCATGAAAACTAAAAAGCCAAATAGTACATTTGAAAACCACCGAAAACATCACAAAGCCAAAACCGGAATGAAATAATTTTGCCTAACAACCGGCCACTTATGGACCACTCAAAGAACTTGTTGAGAGGGATCTTTTATTTGCACAAAGCGTGGTACTCCTTGAACACGGGACCTCGGATTTGACGTCCCCATCTGACGGACATACATATTAAAATATACAACAAAATTACATTTAGATAGTGATTCCTTCACTTTTCCAATACTATTTTTTATATATTTACTAGAACACACCCGTGATATCGCGGGTCCGTGACTGAATTAAAGTATATAACTATGCGCAAGCCTTATTTTAGTATTAGTGTTGTGATCTGATAAAGTCATGCCTTAGTTACACTGCTTTCAAATCTTTCTGTTTGAACCCGTCGAACTGGAACTTATCAATTATTGGTAATATTAATTATTTGGAAAACAAAAGGTCCTGGAATGGAGTATTTTTTAATGAACAGCATTGTCCTATATTAGTTATAAATAAAGTTGACTTCTTTGATTCCATGCCAAGAAATCCTCGATAAAAATTCCGGTCGACCCCCTACGGCAGTCATTAGCAACTAAAGATTTGATTTCACTCAAGAAATTAATGTATGACCTTCATGTACGTGTCGCTTAGAACACGGCCATATACCAAATGGTCAAAATTAATCATCCATGTAATTTGCTCTATGGGGTGTTTGCAGAATTTCAACAAAGGCAATTTCTTGGCATGGGAGAAAGGAAGAAAGACCATTCACAATTTGTCTTATATTTGTTTTTCTCTTTTTTAATTAAATAAAAAAAAATAATAAACCTTTCAAATGTACAGTTCATAAGATAAAAAATATTCCCTGTGGAACACCTCCCCCCTTTTTTTGTGCTCTCTATGTTTAACCCTCGAATTAAGCTTTTAAATCTTATAAAAAATTAAAACCTTACTTTCTAACCAATCTATTCATGTACCGGACCGGCAACTTTCTTTATTTAATACGAAAATCTACAGTGCCGTTATACACATGCATGTTGTTTGCTTGGCGTCCCTTCCCGAAAAGAAAGAAATAGCCTAACTCCAAGATACTATATTCCTGCATCACGTGATTTTTACCGCGTGGAGCTTAAATTTGAATAAATACCGAATATGGAAAGTGAAACTACATAAAGTCCAAAGGCACAAATAAGAAAAAAGAAAGGTTTTTTTTTTTGGCAAAGGGTGCCGGGGTAATTCTCTCGGTGTTCAAAATATACATGAAATATTTGCCACTGCCCCTTTTCTGTTTTATGAATTTTGACCCTGAGTTTTCTATCTGTTACATGCCAAGAAATCCTCGCTAAAAATTCCGGTCGACCCCTACGGCAGTCATTAGTAGCTAAAGATTTGATTTCATTCAAGAAATTAATGTATGACCTTCATGTACGTGTCGCTTAGAACACGGCCATATATCATATGGTCAAAATTAATCATCCATGTAATTTGCTCTATTGGGTGTTTGCAGAATTTCAAAGGAGGCAATTTCTTGGCATGGCTGTTTTACGTCATGCCCGCTAACAAATTGAAAATTGTACCTATACGCCTTACTTTAAGTCCAGATTTTTAGTATTCGTATTGTTACCTCAGAAAGTCTTACTGATTAAAATACTACAATAGGTAACAATTTGACAATTTAGTAGTGTCAACCCTGTGATTATGACCCGTGTATATAGCATATAAATTCTGAATACACCGTTTGGTGGTGCGCCTGTCAGATGCGGAAATGTACAGATAAGGTAATAGGTAACAGGTGAATATACTTTTGGTATCGGTATCGGACCCGACCCGGAACTTCTTAATTATTGGCAATATTAATTACGTGGAAAACAAAAGGGCCTGGAGTGGTGTAATTTTTAATATACACCTTTGTACTATATTAGTTATATATAAAGTTGAATTCTTTGATTTGTCGTTTTTACGTGATGACGGCGCTGACAAATTGGACCTCGTCATTTTAGTATTATAGATATACATGATAGGAATATATATACAACAATGAGATCCAAATTTTCGAACAAAATCATGAAGCCATGCCGGCTGCTTGCTAACCCTGCGTGGACGCCCTGTGTACTCTGACTCATCCCTTGAATCACTTTGATCAATAATGCTGTCAGCACTTTCAAGCTCCTCATTGAAAATTTCGGGCAACACACTTTCCGGAATAAAAGCATCATCTTAAATTTCAAGTTCATTCATCTCTGTTTTTCCTCTCAGATGTTGGCCCTTGCACAACCTCGTTCTGTCGACATGTATAACCTGTGGTCGACCACGTCAACCACAATTAATGAGATAATTCACATCCGAGTATTCTTTGAGTACTCGAAAAGGACCACGCCAGTAAGATGTGAATTTGGAAGAATGATCAGCTTTTCGAATTGGAAAGAATACATATGCTTGGTCGTCTTTCCTAAATTTGCTCCAGTTTAACTGTTTTTCATAATACTTTTTCTGACGCACCATTTCCTGTCCTACGTGTTTTCTAACAAAGTGGTGAGCTTCTTCCATTCGTTCTTGAAGTTCCCATGCCTATCTGTTTTGTGGAATTTTCTTTAAATAATCAGGTACCTCGTACATAAGGTCCACAGCTGTAGCAACTTCGCGACCTAATCATGCGATTAGGCGTACATCCTGTGGTCTCATGATGAGCTGATCTATATGCCATCATAACGTAGGGCAGTAAGCAATCCCAATTCGAATGGTGTTCGTCAACATAAGCAGTCAACATTTTTGCCAATGTCCTATTAAATCTCTCTACCATTCCGTCACATTGCAGATGATAGGGCGTAGTTCTATCTGTAATAACTGACATATTTCACCATTCCGTCACATTGCAGATGATAGGGCGTTGTTCTATCTGTAATAACTGACACATTTCTTGAAATAATTCGCTCTCAAACTGCGCAACTTAGTCAGAGTGAACTACAGTAGGCACGCCGAAACGCGTTATAACCTCTGCTACTAGTAATGGGCGTGGCGCTAGTTGTTTTGTATTGCTCTTGCATAGAACGGGTTCCCTGTTCGTATTCACTTACGTAAGGTCCAAACAATGATGGTGCATCATCAGCTCGTTGAAGCTGTGTTTAGACTGTGCACTCTGTGACATCACCGAAGTCCGTGCGCCTCGTCTGAACAATACCAGATTCTGTCAGGGTTTCTATGTTGCTCTTTTGGGGTAGAATGTTTTGGTATCAAAAGCCTAGGATTTTGAGTTTGTCTCAAATTCTTTATCTCTTGCTTTACATCATCCTCTAATATACTGATATGTTGTTGTAAATCGTCCATAGTTAATATTATCAAGTATCGATACACTTGCCAATATCCCACCGCTGCCACCAAAATTATGGCACGTACTCGGGGTAGTGACTTATGGGTATCGTACCAAAGTTTACCCCTGGATATTGGAAGCTGCACCAATTCTTATATTTTTATCTTTAATTTGTTAACTTTGGTCTCTGACACACAATAACAATTTGTGGCACGTGTTGCTGTCTCTTAACAGACCTTGTGTTAAGCAACAACCAGTGCTAACCTGTGCACTATTCCAAACTTTACTGATGTCTACCTATGCGCTACTATCCTGTGCACCGCTATCCGGTGCACTATCTTGCTTATTCAGCCTGTGCACTGCCTAACAAGTGCACGTATTTCCGCACAGTCGCATATGCACCTATTACCCGGTGCGTAAATACAACTTTAATACTCCTGCAACCTTATTCAGGTACGCAGATAGATTCTTATTCAGAATCTATTAAATCTTTTATAAAGTGTAAATAATTACCTTTTTGCTTCTTATAGACGTCTTGACTATCCACTAAGCGACCCCTGTTACAAATGGAAGTTTTTAGCGACCTTGACTGGCTATACAGCCCTTGCACGGTCGGGAAGTATGTTTCCGCTGAGGATCTGACAGCGCATTAGCTTATATACTAAGGTTTTTGACCATACCATTTATTTTGGACGATACCAAATGTCTTATTCCTATGAGTAATTATATATATCTAAACCCGTATTGGTAAACATTTGAATGACGGCCCTTATGTTTACGGCTACCGATCGAAATATTTCCGGCTATGCTAACCACGACCGGTTCGTTACTGATTCTAAATATTACAAATATCCATAGCAATGTATAAAACAAAACAAAATCGAAAGTAGACAACCGTTCAATTTTCAAACTATACGAGTTCGTATAACAATGTTTCAGCGTAATAAAAGTAATAATAAGTTAAACCCTAGTAAAATAAAACAGATGAATTAATTTCGTCACACAATGATAAAAACCTTTTAAAAGTCATCTAGGGCCAAACTGAATAGATTTTTTTTTGTTTATTTTTGTACCATATCATAAAGTAACAACTAATAGTGTAATAAATAAAATTTGCAATGAAAAACACAAACGTATTAATTTTTCGCTGAAATTTTTGTACCCGCGAGCCTTAGACCTTAAGAGCTGCTTTATTTGCATTTACAGTTGGACAGAGGAACGTGCCATAAATTACATGCTGAACTTCACAGCATATGGACAAAGTGCTATAACGAATGAAGTAAATAGATACATAACATGGCCCGGCCAGGCATGTGCATATAAAATTGGAGAACTCAAGATAAGGGAACTACGAGTTAAAGCAGAAAAGGAACTAGGTATGTTTGTTTTTAACAAAAATTGTGTATTGTTTAAAAAATAGAATGTGTGGTATGGTTACCAATGAAACAACTCTCTACCTGAGACCAAATGACGTAGAATTTAACAACTATGAGTCACTGAACAGCCTTCAATGGTGAGCAAAACCCACACTATCTAGTAAGCTAGAAAAGACATTAGACTTTTATCTCTTATGTCCTGTACAAGTCATTTTATTTCTTGTGATTTATGTAATTGGTAAGAAGCATAATTATTTGTTATCTGTTTACTATGAAGTATATTTGATGTGGAAAAATATAAAGTTGACTTGTATATTACCATACATTATCTAATGTTTGCCTGAAAGCATGCAAGAACCTTAAAATAACATATATAAAATAAACAAGAGTGCACACGCTGAAATGTCTCGCCTTCTATACTAATCATTGATATTATGTTGATAGTCCTAAGTATAAAGCTAAGCTTTATTACAAGTGTCACATAAACTTAACATTAACCAAGAGAACTAAACAAAGACCAATGAACCTTGAAAATGAGGTCAAGGTCAGATGAACCATACCAGGCAGAAATGTACAGCTAACAATGCTTCTATACAACATATATAGTTGACCCATTATTTATAGTTTAAGAAAAATAGACCAAAACACAAAAACTTAACACTGTGCAATGAACCGTGAAAATGAAGTCAAGGTCAAATAAAACCTGCGCGACTGACATAAAGATTATAAAATATTTCCATACACCAAATATAGTTGACCTATGGCATATAGTATTAGATAAAAAGACCAAAACTCAAAAACATAACTTTGACCACTGAACCATGAAAATGAGGTCAAGGTCACATGAAATCTGCCCACTAGACATGTACACCTTACAATCATTCCATACAACAAATATAGTAGACCTATTGCATATAGTATGAGAAAAAACAGACCAAAACACAAAAATTTAACTATAACCACTGAACCATGAAAATGAGGTCAAGGTCAGATGACACCTGCCAATTGGACATATACACCTTACAGTCCTTCCATACACTGAATATACTAGCCCTATTGCGTATAGTACCTGAGATATGGACTTGACCACCAAAACTTAACCTTGTTTACTGATCCATGAAATGAGGTCGAGGTCAAGTGAAAACTGTCTGACAGACATGAGGACCTTGCAAGGTACGCACATATCAAATATAGTTATCCTATTACTTATAATAAGAGAGAATTCAACATTACAAAAAATTTGAACTTTGTGGTCACTGAACCATGAAAATGAGGTCAAGGACATTGGACATGGAAGCATCTATATACAAAGTATGAAGCATCCAGGTCTTCCACCTTCTAAAATATAAAGCTCTCAAGAAGTGAGCTAACGCCGCCGCCGCCGTAGCCGCCGCCGCCGCCGGATCAATATCCCTATGTCGAGCTTTCTGCAACAAAAGTTGCAGGCTCGACAAAAACCATACATTTATACATTTCCTAGTTTATAAAAGAAAAAGCATATTTTTTCTATTTTATTTAATTGTACTATCAAGATGTAGTACAAACAGATTTATATTGTATTCCATAGTACAAGTGTTAAACAACATTATATTTGTTTTACATCAATGGCTTTACTTTATACATTTTGTAACTTAAAGGCATACGATACAGTTTTGATCCCGTAGATTATTTTTCACCTGATTAAATCAAATATGTAATAAAAAATATACCTTCCTGTGCTACTTTTTGAGTAAAATGAGGTCAAAATTTTGTATATTTGCTCAAAATTCGGATTTGTGGCCGTCTTTTCCCTTTTAAAAGAAAGACATAACTTTTTTGTTTAAAAAGATAAACACAAATTGTTTTTATTAAATAATTTGTAATTTCTGTATTTCATAAGTATCCTAAAAATTGATACATTTTTTATTCAGAAATAACTTATATTTATCAGATGTTCATGAATGTAGAAAAAACATAATTTTTTGCTGTATATATATCAAATTTTAAAAAATTGCACTATTTACGTTTTCATGAAAATTGGCACGCATAATCTTCTCGCCTAATCAAATGGCATTTTAAAAAAGAGGGGTCATGAACTCGTTTTCAAGTTAAATAAGTTTGAATGATAAAAACCAGTCAAAAACTGCATCTTTTCTCGATAAGTCATAGTTTGACGTCGCAAAAATAACATTTAACGTTAGCAACGTCATTACCTCCCCTGTAACTGTATCGTTTGCCCTTTTAAATTGCAAATTGTCTATTTATAAAAGATATTGTTCTTCTAACATTAGTTATTACTGTTAACTTGTTCTCATCCTGAAAATGCATGAAATATTTGCCACTGGATATTACGCAACCAACAATCAATCAATATATCATGGGTATATAATTATATTTATGCTCCTCTGAACAGTTTTAAAGAAGTAACTCACTAAATAGACTATATTTTCCTGGTTCAAAAGTATTTTTCACTTGGTGTCTAATAGTCTGGGACATAATATATTATCAATATACATGTATACTATTCCCAGTCTACGCATATATATATATATATATATATATATATATATATAGTTTATTGAATTGACTACCGTTACCATTGTTATTCAGAAGAGATGGATAATGAGATTTATTTATTTTTATAGAAACATTGCTTTTGTGTTTTGCATGGTATTTTGATACTACTATGTCATACTTAGTATAGTTAGTTTGAGAAGTGATATTTTGTTGAGCATCTTGAGAATATGCTCAGTAGTAAAGGAATGAAAATGAACTGCTTGCAACTATTTGTCGAAAATCAGTATTTTATTAAGTGCTTGCATCATTTAAAGTTTACTCAACTGCATTCTCAAATATTTTAATGTTTAATTGTATAAATTATATATAACCTGTGTCACTTGCTTGTTCACATATATTGTTGTACATTGAGATATTTCAAAAAACAATTTTATTGCAGCAGTGATATTATTGAAAACTTGTAGTTTGATATAGATTATGTGCAAAGGAATTTGATTGCAGGAGATCAGTTCAAAATTGATGAATTCCACCTAGTTGTTCTACAGAACGGAGCCATGCCATTGTCAACCCTGGAGACAGTTACTGATTCCTGGATAGATCAAGTCAAAAACACACTGGGCACAACAGGTATATTGTATGCATGTGAACATATTATATTCAAGCATATTTAGAATTTATTCGACATAATCATATAATACATAAAAATGATTTTATCCATAAAGTAAACTAAAAACACCATTTTGACATGTAATCATGACAATGTTTAAGATTGGTAGTGTTTTATAATAGAGCATGTAGAGGTCGGTCATTTACAAATGTATCAACCGTATCATATATGTTGACGTGTACGCCTGATCTGTAGATATACCAAAAACAGTATGTGATCTTGAGCTTTAATATTGTATATACTTTCAATAATGCAGATGAATGTGTTTGCTTCAATTTCACATGATTTAAATGTCGTTTACATGGGAAAATGGATATAAAACGCATGCACTTGAGAAATGTGAAATTTAGTCTTATAATAACTCGTCAACTTCCAAAGAAGATCAATGAAATTGTGTTTTGATGTGCAGAATATTCACTATGCGGAATGTATATATTTCATCTTTTCAGGCTTTAAATTAGAAACAGGGCAAATATCACGTCTTATCTGGTTTTGTCCCGTTTCGTACAAATATATGTTTTTCCGAAAAATATCCATAAAATTGAGAATGGATATGGGGAATATGTCAAAGAGTCAACAACCGGACGAAAGAGCAGACAACAGCCAAAGGCCACCAATGGGTCTTTTATGTAGCGAGAAACTCCTGCACCCGGAGGCGTACGTGCTTCAGCTGGCCACTGAACAAAAATATAGTGTTTCTCGTTTCTCGTTTTGTTTATATAGATTAGACCGTTGGTTTTCCCGTTTGAATGGTTTTACACTAGTAATTTTGGGGCCCTTTATAGCTTGTTGTTCGGTGTGAGCCAAGACTCCGTGTTGAAGGCCGTACTTTAACCTATAATTGTTTACTTTTTAAATTGTTATTTGTATGGAGAGTTGTCTCATTGGCACTCACACCACATCTTCCTATATCTAGTTCAGTGATAATGGACGTCATACTTAACTGCGAAATATACACAAGAATCTTAGATTAAAAACCATACAAGACTTACAAAGGCCAGAGGCTCCTGACTTTGGACAGGTGCAAAATTGCAGTGGGGTTACCCTTTCAAAAAAATGAAGCACAACGTATGATAGTCTAAAGCTCGGGATCACATTATTTTTTGGTATATATGCAGATGTTTCTTTTTCATCTCTGTGAGAGTTGGTATTTTTCATCAGAAGAAATAATAAAAAGTTAAACAGCATCAATATTGTTGAAAACTTCATCTTGATAATTACGGATTTCGGAAATAGCGCGAACTAGAGCTGTTCCTATTTCAAGTTTTCTAAGGAGGTAACAGCTACACGGGAGACATTATTTTAGATCTCGGCAGCTATGATTCCTATTTCGGTATTATTTAAATGAATTTGTTACAATACTAATAGTAAATGCATAAAAAATACAATTCATCAATATAACTTACGATCTCAAATAAAAGAACCGCTTGTTAATACTTTAAGTATATTTATTGAAAAAAATGAAATTTCAAGGATAAGAGTATTTCGTAAGAATATATTATCGGGCTAAAAGTAATTCCTGTATAACATTTCATACACTTATCCAGGAATTACCCTTAACCCGGAAATTTACCTTTATCCAATTACCCTTAACCAGGGAACAAACATATTCTGTGATATTTTTTCAACAAAGCAAAATTTGTTAATTTTTTTTTTTTAATTAGATTTACAGTTAATTAATAAGTATTTATTGCTATATAGTATTTCGATTATTTTGAATAACGCACTGATATTTAAATAATTCTTCTTTGCTAAGGGAGAATTCATTAAAAATTTAATTTTATGGAATGGAAGACAACTGAAACTTATTACTCTTAAACGGAAACGCGTTTACTCTTATCCAGAAAATGTAATGTTTTATTATTGACTAATTGTCAGCACAGGAGGGCATTTCCAATATTTAATCAACTAAAAATAAATAGATATACATATGATACAGTTGATACGTTTGTAAATGACCGACCTCTATTAGCATGTACTCTCAATTTCACATGCAATGTTTCCATGAGGCGTTAAAGGTGAAATGCATAAGCAATATAGCTCCTATTTTTGTGATTTTGTATTTTTTTTTATGAAATTCCGCATTTATACAATATATTTTATATTCATAACATATATGCTGCAAACCTTCCCCTTGATAACATAATCATGATAATTTTATTGACACATAAATAAATAGTATTGTATTTTTCAATATATGGTAAAGGCCTTGTTTTAAGGGGGCTGGCAGGTATAAATCATTTTTTTAATAATATAGGATTTCGCTGTATTTTTTTTATAAATGAACTTTATCATATACTTTATAGTAAAATGAAATAAAAAAAATGGGGTCACCCTTCATACAAGCTCACAATCTGCCTCTGCAAGAACAAACACTTTGGTGAACGTCCTTTTTTCTTTTGAACTAATAGGAGAAATAGAGGTAATATCGAAATAAAAAAAGAACTAAATTACAGAAATCGATTAAATTTTACAATTATCAATTTTAATGCCAAAAAAATGCAAAGGGAGATAATTTGGAGCTTTTTCAATGATATAAACATTTTAAAAATCATCTGGGGCCAAATAGAATCGATTGTTTTGGTTGATTTTTGTACCATATATATCATAAAGTAATAATAAAAAGTGTAATAAATAAAATTCATAATGAAAAAAAAAAACAAATGTTTAATTTTTCGCTGAAATGTTTGTACTCACGAGCCTCCTTAATCTGTATGTTATGTATTCTATCATATGGAATTATAAATATAATAAAGAGATGTACTTTGGTGTGTTGTACTCTTTGTAATGTTACTGATCTATGCCATGCTATATAACTAAATCTCTATAATTATATTTAGAAACACCAGAAGATAAGTTTGATGAATTGCAGACCAGTTTTAGTGAATGGTTGCTAGCTGAAAATCCTGAATTTGCTACAATAATTAATGATCGTAGATATGATGACAGACTCGATGACTACTCTATCCAGTTATTTGACAGATGGAAGGTAACAATTATTTCCATTATATCCTAATCATTACCTAATGTCATGTATATAATTTGTTAATTATTTCAAACATAATGTCATGTTTTTATTTTGAAATGTTTTGTTTAAAATAATGCCAATATTTTAATCATGGTTGAGCAAAGGATCAAGAACAACATTCCTAAAACAGTGAACCTGTTTCGTTTTTATTTCAGAATTACAAATGTATTCATTAAAATCCCAAACAAGTTTGAAATTTACATGATTTAGACTGATAAAAATAATATTATGTATTTCTTTAGGAATTCATGGGATTCCCTCAATGTTTTATTTCTCTTCTTTGTGTCTCAGACCAGTTCAAAAATCAGTGCCAATCAACAATTTTTACAAGAATTATGCCCCTTGGAAATATTGATTTTATATATTGAAAATTGTATAATTTGATAGCACTCTCACAAGTTCAAATTTTGACAGATTTGTAGCAAATATATATCAAAGGTTTATGTCAGCAATGTCTTAGACATTATTTTGTCTTTTCAAATCATCTTTTAAAACAAAATGCCAAAAGAGAATGCTTCTTACACTAAGTATAACTTCATTTGTAGAATTCAAACTAAGAACAAAGCTGATAAAAAGGGATGCAGTGGATGCTATAGTAGCATTAGTTCATGTTATTTTTTTTTTAAATAAAAAAAATCATGGAGACTGTTATTGATTCCTGGAAAGATCAAGTAAAAACAAAATCAATTCCATCTTGATGATTTGTCCTTTTGTATTTACATAGAACCAAGTTGATTGGTATCTAGACCAGTTATCAAAGATCCAAAAAGATAGATTGACCGACAAGTTGAAGGTAGATTATGATATATTCAAAGATTTCCTGCAGACCTACCATGATGGATATGAATGGAGAATGTAAGTTAACTTAAAACATTTATAATATGATAAGTTATGTAGCCATAGTTCTAGGATTTTTTTGACAATAAAATTACTTAGGATTACAGTTGTAGACAAAGTGTTCACCTATTTAAGTATGTGCACCTGTAGAATTTAATAATGTCCCCCATGAAATAATGTCCAGTGTGGACATTATTTCATAGTTAATACTGTGCATTGACAATATTTTCTTATTTAAATATGTCCCTGACACAATTTCTTATGAAAATATGTCCTTAGGTATGAAAAAGTGTCCATGAAAATGGACATTAATGAATACTTTAATTCAGTCTAGGTGGACATTTTTTCACAGGACATTATGTCCGCCAAAAATATTTTTGATATGATTAAAGTATTAAATGATATCCATTGCCTTGTTATTTCTGGTTGTATATTTACCTCTAATTACAAACTTTAATACATTAATTGTTAATTTTACTTGGACAGAGAATTGTCTCATTGGCACTCATACCATCCTTATCGTCCTATTTCTATATTTTTAATATATATGCATCATGTGTGTGTATAATGAGTTAAATTCAAATAAGTAACAGATGCTGTTCAGTATTACTTTCCTTGGAGGACACAATTCATTAACAATTACTACGAAAAATTGTCCTTACAGGTGTAGGTGGACCATATACTTCATAACTGTTGCTGTAAAATCCTGTCCACTTAGGGGACAATATTTCATGGCAATGGCCATTATTTGATACCAAAATTTTATATTTCCTTTTGCCTTCTTCTCATAATAAATATTAAAGTTCTTCACATTTGATTTAATACTTTTTAAAAACACTTCATTCTTAATGTTCTTCTTTCAAGCATTAGCCGAATATTTCTTTGAATAAATGTCTCTATATTCACTTCCATCCATTATTTGTTTGTTTAATTTTGTATATTAATCAATTTCTAATCAATCTTTCAGATTTTATTAAAATTCAAGTATAATAAAACTTTTTAAGTACCTTTGTATTATTTCCTTCGGAGGACACCATAGCAACTACTATCGAAACTTGTCCTGTGTGTGGACACTAATTCATAACTTTTGCAGTTAAAATCTGTCCATTTGAGGGACAATATTTCATGGCAATGGACACTACTTAATACCAAATTTCTATGAAACCTGTCCAGGTGGACACTTTTTCACAGGACAATTTTGTCTTACACACCTCCCTACTTTGATTTTGTAATGAGATTTTATCCTGTTCTTGTAATGAGATTTTATACTGTTCTTTCAAATGCTATATTTCAAGTATTTCCATCATAGTCAAAAGAGGAACAGTTCTGGAGAAGCATTACAACTTTCCAACTGATTACATGTAATCTATCTGTCAGATCGCTAGAATAGCAAAGAATAAATATATGATACTGTTTTATATTGATTTGTAGGTACAATGCTCTAAATCCTATAAATTTCCTGGAAGGCCCACAATCTGATCCTGATACTGTTGTTAAGAATATGGCAAAGCATACAAAAGGAGATTTTGAAAACTTCATAACGAGAATCCAAAATATGCCAATTCAGGTAAATATATTTTACTCCTAACATAATCTGGTCAGTGGACTATTGATACTCATACACTTGACAGAATTCTATATTTTACTCCTATATAACATAATCTGGTCAGTGGACTATTGTTACTCATACACTTGACAGAATTCATCAAAAAATACCAAAATATCTTTCAGATTACCATTAATTAACAATTGAAGGAAATCTCAAAGATAATAATTAGAAAAAAACTTATCGAGGTAAAAAAGTTCAACTTTCAACTTTTGAAAATTAGTTCAAAAAGTATGGATCATAGATTTGATTGATAATTGGATAAATGATCAGCAAGGGATTTATCGATCTTGGAAAATTCAGGAAAAAACTGCTAGATATATGTAACACTCCCAAACGTGTCTTTCCCCCCAAACGTGTCCGATTCTCCCAAACGTGTCTTTTCTCCCTAAACGTGTCCGGAATCTACAATATTTCCCAAACGTGTCCGATTTCATAACCCCCAAACGTGTCCGATAATTGTTATTCGCCAAAACGTGTCCAATATTTAACGCCAAAACGTTACACGTCTTTTAGCGCTTTTACATGTATCTCTTAAATAAAATCGCTGATAACGTTTACGGCAATTCTATGATGGGAGACACACGTGATGAAGATGTCATTTATCAGATTAAGTTAGTTCGATGTAGGTTTTTAATGATTATAATAATTGCAAAATTAATCTGTTAATATTAAGTAACTTTGACTGCAGTTGTTTATTGTCCAGTTGCAAGTATTTCATATTCGTTTAGAGCGAACATACACATAGTTCTGGAGTTGAATTAATCGTTAACTTTGATAATTATTTTGTACTTATAAACTCCGATGTTGCCTTTTATATTTAACCGAATATTGCATGGCGGGGTTTTTTACTTTTGTCAATAGTTTGTGTGTATTTCAAAAGCCCATCAAATTATAAACTTGTTATCCTGGTTTTTAATAAATTTTAGGTTTCCACCATCACTAAAGACACACGATAAGAAACATTACGTCCAGTGCCAAATATTTCATGCATAAGTTTTATAGATTTTTTTTTTATGAATATTACTGTTATGTGATCAACGCCGGTTTTAAATGCAAATTTATTTTGTAGTATATAAATAAACTTTAGAATGTTGATTACGTATTGTCCAGTTGCAAGTACTTTATGCATATTTAGAGCGCACAATAGTTTTGCAAGTTTTAATGTTTTTACAGTTGTACTGTACACATTAACTTTAAACTAAACTTTAAACTGTATTGTCCAGTTGCAAGTATGTCATGCATATTTAGAGAGAACATACCAGTTTTAATGTTTTTGCAGTTCTATTTAGAGAGAACATAGGCTACCTGTTTTTTTTTTTGTTTTTTTTGTTTTTTTTTACATTTTAACATACATGTTTTAATGTTTTTACTGTTCTTTTGTTAAGATAAACTCTAGACTGCTGGTTGCATATTGTCCAGTTGCAAGTATTTCATGCAAATTAGAGAAAACATACAAGTTTTAATGTTTTTTTTTCAGTTCTACTGAATAAATTAACTTTAGACTCTTGATTGCGAATTGTCCAGTTGTCAGTATTTCATGCATAATTAGAGAAAACATTAAAGTTTTAACGCGCAGAGAAAGGGACACTTTGACCCGTTAACTGTACTGTTTAACTCAACATGTTTGCTTACAATTTACAAACGAAATAGCAGAAATGACGCCCCCACTTTAAGCCAGTTTAATTCTTCCGTTTTGAAAAAGTACTAACGTGCATATGTATATTTTTAATGAAATGGTAAAATTAGTATACGTTAATGAAATAGCAATAACCAAATAACGCTTGATATGGACACGTTTTGGGGATTGGACACGTTTGGGGGTTAGTTGAGAAATGGACACGTTTGGGCATTTATACAAATGACACGCTTTGGCGCAGTTTTCAACTAGACATGTTTGGGGGAATCGGACACGTTTGGGGGGAAGGACACGTTTCTGAGTGTTACATATATACCAATACACAAATATTTTTATGAACACTTTTTTGTATTTTTTTTAGCTTGGGCAAATGAAAGAAAGATTTACCAAGGCAATTGAAGTTAATCACACATACAATAAAGTATCAATTGTAAGTTTCATGCTAGCTTATTCACAATAAAGTATCAATTGTAAGTTTCATGCTAGCTTATTCACAATAAAGTATCAATTGTAAGTTTCATGCTAGCTTATTCACAATAAAGTATCAATTGTAAGTTTCATGCTAGCTTATTCAAAGTCAACTCACAAACCATGTCAATCATTTGAAATTAATAACAAAAAGTAGAAACCTGATTTTATAAAAGACGTTATTGCATAGCAAGATAATATTTCCCACAGAATGTAACCAAAAGTTAGCATGCAATAAATTCTAACATTGCACTAGTGCAATAAATCTTCAAAATTCATGACGTCATCAACGACAAAATCTTAGTTGAAACCAATATTTATTTTTAAATATTATTAGCTCACCTGGTCCGAAGGGCCAAGTGAGCTTTTCCCATCACTTTGCGTCCGGCGTCCGTCGTCGTCCGTCGTCGTCCTGCGTCCGTCGTCGTCCTGCGTCCGTCGTCGTCCGTCGTCGTTAACTTTTACAAAAATCTTCTCCTCTGAAACTACTTGGCCAAATTAAACCAAACTTTGCCACAATCATCATTGGGGTATCTAGTTTAAAAAATGTGTCCAGTGACCTGGCACAAACCAAGATGGCCGCCATGGCTAAAAATAGAACATAGGGGTAAAATGCAGTTTTTTGCTTATAACTCAAAAACCAAAGCATTTAGAGCAAATCTGACAAAAATTGTTGATCAGGTCAACATCTATCTGCCCTGAAATTTTCAGATGAATCGGACAACCTGTTGTTGGGTTGCTGCCCCTGAATTGGTAATTTTAAGGAAATTTTGCTGTTTTTGGTTATTATCTTGAACATTATTATAGATAGAGATAAACTGTAAACAGCAATAATGTTCAGCAAAGTAAGATTTACAAATAAGTCAACATGACCGAAATGGTCAGTTGACCCCTTTAGGAGTTATTGCCCTTTATAGTCAATTTTTAACCATGTTTCGTAAATCTTCGTAATCTTTTACAAAAATCGTCTTCTCTGAAACTATTGGGCCAAATTAATCCAAACTTGGCCACAATCATCTTTGGGGTATCTAATTAAAAAAATGTGTCCGGTGACTCGGTATTCCAACCAAGATGGCCGCCACGGCTAAAATAGAACAAAGGGGTAAAATGCAGTTTTTGGGTTATAACTCAAAAACCAAAGTATTTAGAGCAAATCTGACATGGTGTAAAATTGTTAATCAGGTCAAGATCTATCTGCCCTGAAATTAACAGACCAATCGGACAACCCTTTGTTGGGTTGCTGCCCCTGAATTGGTAATTTTAAGGACATTTTGCTGTTTTTGTTTATCATCTTGAATATTATTATAGATAGAGATAAACTGTAAACGGCAATAATGTACACCAAAGTCAGACCTGAAAAGAAGTCAACATGACCAAAATGGTCAATTGACCCCCTAAGGAGTTATTGCCCTTTATATAGTCATTTTTTAACAATTTTCACAAAATTTGTAAAATTTTACTAACATTTTCCACTGTAACTATTGGGCCAAGTTAATTATAGATAGAGATAATTGTAAGCAGCAAGAATGTTCAGTAAAGTAAGATCTACAAACACATCACCATCATCAAACCACAATTTTATCTTGAATCCATCTGACAGTGTGTCCTTTGTTTAATATTCACATAGACCAAGGTGAGCGACACAGGCTTTTTAGAGCCTCTAGTATTGCTATACAATAAAAGGGTAATTGCATGAATATTGGGGAATATTGTCCCTCGTAGAACATATATTGCACTTGCAAGCTTGTGCAATACAAAATTCTACTCGGGACAATATTCCCCAATAATGGACGTCAAGCTGGTTACTTATTCCCTATTCCCTATTCGTTACCTATTCGTTACCTATTCCCTATTCCCTATTCGTTACCTATTCGTTACCTATTCCCTATTCGTTACCTATTCGTTACCTATTCCCTATTCCCTATTCGTTACCTATTCGTTACCTATTCCCTATTCCCTATTCGTTACCTATTCGTTACCTATTCCCTATTCCCTAGTCGTTACCAATTCGTTACTTATTCCCTATTCCCTATCGTTACCTATTCGTTACTTATTCCCTATTCATTATTCGTTACTTATTCGATTTTTAATATCCTTCCCCCTTTTTAATTGTTTCTACTCTTATATCTGGTAATAGTTCTAAATTTGTTGAGGTAAAATGATCTTTTTATGACCTATTTATATGTGTTTGTGCTCAACCGATCCTTTTACTTTATGTTCGATACTCATTTGTTCCTTCTTTGATTTTTATACGTTCTACCTTTTAACTGCTTTATGTCCGTATGTTTGAAGATGGATCTTGGTTCGAAGCGATGAAATCACTGTGTTAGCGCTTGTATAAAAAAGAAGATGTGGTATGATTGCCAATAAGACAACACCCCACAATAGACCAAAATGACACAGAAATTATCAACTATAGGTCACTGTACGGCTTTCAACAATGAGCATAGCCCAAACCGTGTAGTCACCTATAAAAGGTCCAGACATGACAATCTCAAACAATTCAAACAACAAAACTAACGGCCGTATTTCATATACAAAAAAATAAACGGAAAACAAATATGTAACACAAAAACAAACAATAACTACTTAATTTCAGGCTCTTGTCTAGGGACAGGCACATACTAACATAATGTGGTGGGGTTAAACATGTTAGCAGGGTGTACATCGTTTCGGAGCATGCTATTACCTTGTTTAATTCGTTCCATCACTCGCTTATACTTCGCTTATAATACGTGTATCATACGTTGCACCTTTTAAAACATGATTTTCAATTGTTTTGTTGTCTCTGGTGGTAGATTTGGGTTCTTAGAGGTGATATAACTCTATAAGCGCATATGTACCCGTTCCAGCGCTCGGATAATACCCTGTTAAATATTCGTTACTTATTCGCTTTTAATACGTTTGTTGTACGTTGCACCTTTTAGAAAAGGATTTTCAATTGTGTTCATATCTCTGTTGGTAATAATGTGTTCTTATAGATGAAATACCCCTATTATCGCGTATGTGCCCGTTCCAGCGCTCGGATAATACCCTGTTACTTATTCGTTCCTTATTCGCTTTTAATGCGCGGGGTATACGTTGCACCTTGAAATAAATCGTTTTTTAATTGTGTTCATGTCTCTGGTGGTAACAATGTGTTCTTAGAGATGAAATGACCCTATAAGCGTGCATGTACCCGTTCCAGCGCTCGGTTAATACCCTGTTACCTATTCACTTATCATACGTTTGTTGTACGTTGCACCTTTTAGAAAAGGGTTTTCAATTGTGTCCATGTCTCTGGTGGTAACAATGTGTTCTTAGAAATGAAATGACCCTATAAGCGTGCATGTACCCGTTCCAGCGCTCGGTTAATACCCTGTTACCTATTTGTTACCTATTCGTTACCTATTCACTTATAATTAACAAATTAATGTTAATTTGGTAAGGTCCAATCTACCAGAATCACATGAGTGAACAGATGATCACATGATGCAAATCAGACTTCAGAGTGGAGAAAGTCAGGAACTGAAACTTCCATAATGAGGGTGGGCACAAATCACAACTCGGGCGGGCATGTGATTCTGGTAGATTGGACCTTACCAAATTAACATCAAACTACAACTTAGGTAAGTTTTGTTTAATTTGTTAATTTAGTAAGTCCAATCTACCTATAGAATCACATGAGTCTTTAAAGTTCAGTTCTGCACTTTCAGTAAAATCTTTGTAAAGTAGCAACAGTTATACTAAAAACACTACATATTCCACTACTTGGAAAACTCTACTAATTCTAAATTTCGGAATTATATACATCCTTATATACACAAACTATCTTATTTTCTCTTGGCCAATAAGATTTCATTACTGAAGGAGCTGTCATTAGTAATTGGTCTTTGATAAAATTTTCGAAACACACTATCTTTCCTCCATCCAGCTGTGCGAAGAATTGTAGCTATAGGAATTCGTCCACTAACATAGGAAGTAGCAGCTCCTCTAGTACTATGAGGTGTAAAGATTGTCATATCTATTCCAGCCATAATTAAAACTTGTTTAATCCACTTAGCAATGGTACCCTTTTTTACAGGTTTATACGGTTTTTGGAAACTCAAAAACAATTGAGTGTTATTTAATCTTAATTTATTTGTGCGTTCTAAATATTCATGTAATGTATGAACCACACAAATCCTATAATCTGGCTTAAATGCTTCTATAAATATCTCTGGTAACTGATATCCAGGTCTAGTTTGCTTAAGCAAGTCTCCATATCTAATTTTAACTGAGTATGTATCAAGTTCCAAATTCCTAATATCTATTAAGAAAATACTCTGCATTCTCTGACCTGTTGTTAAAGCTAATAACATAGCCAATTTAAATGTTATGTTTTTTAATGTAATATCTTTGTTCCAAGTCTTTAAAAGACTTAGCACCAGTTCCACATTCCAGGTACAATTATACCTAGGTAAAACAGGTTTCTTACTAAATATTCCCTTCATAAATTGTTTAACATGAAAATGTTTTCCAATTTGCACATTAGTAATAAGATAAACAAAACTAGATACTGCTGATTTAGCAGTATTAACAGCACTATATCCTAAGCCGTTTAGATGCAATTCTAACAAATATTTTAATACACTATTTACAGATGGATCAAATCGATCCGTTTTTTCTTTGTCACAAAAAAAAAAAAACAGCCACTTTTTGATATATGTCCATACTGTTTTTTGGTAGAATCTCTCCAGGAATTGATGATGATGTCGGCAGCCTCTGCTGATACTCCTCCCTCACACATTTTATTCCTGAGATCTCATGTTTTTCAAAGGATGAGTTTGATTTGTTGTGGGATTCATCAGAATCGTTTCCACTTTTGACAAAATATATGGTTGATCGCAAATCATTTGTAGTAGCTGCGGAAACCAAGGCTGTGTTGAAAATAAAGGTGCTATGACTAATGCGGTTGCTTTTTCCTGACAAATTTTCTGTAACACTGCACTGATCACACTGAAAGGAGGGAATATATATGCATAAAATGTATTCCAAGTTAAAGAGAATGCATTAACAGCCAAAGCCTTCACATCCGGGCCAAAGGATACATATTGTTCTAATCTATTGTTATGTTTTGATGCAAATAAATCAATGTCACATGGACCAAGTTGATTCATTATACACTCAAAAATACTATCAATAATCATCCATTCCATATCTGAATTAGACTTGTGTCTGCTTAACGCATCTGCTTTTATATTTAACTTCCCTGGGATATGAAAAACACTAAGCCAAATTTGTCTATGTATACACCACAACCATATCTCTTTAGCTAAATTATTTAACTCTTCTTTTCTTCCTCCCATTTTATTCAAATACTTAATAGCAGTTGTATTATCAAGAAATAATTGTACATGTTCATTACGAGTTCTGCAACAAAAGGCTTTTAATGCAAGAAAAGCTGCTTTCAGTTCCAAAAAAATTATATGTTTATTACGTTCACTCAAACTCCAAACACCTGATAATGTAAGATTATTTGTTACATCAAGAGCTCCATATCCTAACATACTACTGTCAGATTCAATTTTTCTATCTGGTGGCTTAAAAACAATTGGTTTATACTTATCATGAATGTTTTCAATCCACCAGTTTATACATTGTTTACTCTCATTTGATAATATAATTTTAGCATCAAAATTTCCTTTATTCAATTTTAATTCAACATCCTTTTGTATTTCTAAAGTTTTGTAAAAAACTGGTGCATATAAGACACCATATTCACTAGCAACCAATTTTCCAATTAATTGCGCAAATTCACGTATGGTAACAAAACACTTCCTTAACAAAGTTCTGCATAATTCTACAATATTTGCAACTTTCTTTGGTGCTAATTTCACTACCATGCTCACAGAATCTATACTGAATCCTAAAAATTCAATGTTTTGAGCAGGCACAACAACTGATTTTTCTTTATGTATAGTAAATCCAAGGCTATCAAACAATTTCATTGTTTCTTGAACATTATTTAGACATTCCTCATAACTATCCCCTACCAATAAAATGTCATCAATATACGCACAATTAACATATCCTTCTTTCCTTAAAGAAGATAACACAGGTTTTAACAACTTTGTGAAAATGCGAGGAGCTGGTGATAAACCATTAGGCATAGCTGTAAACTGATACAATAGTCCTTTCCAAGTAAATCTCAAAAATTTTCTATCTTCCTTTTTTATTCCTAAGCTGTAATATGCATCTTTTATATCCAACTTTGCAAAGAAATTTTTATTTTTTACTAATTCTAATGCTGACTTGAAAGTTTCCATCTTGAAATGTTTATATTCCAAATGCTCATTCAGATTACTTAAATTTAATATTAATCTAAATGATCCATCAGCTTTAGGCCTAATAAAAATACTAGATAATACTTCCCCATACTGATGAATTACAGGTTCAATAACCTTTTTGTGTAAAAATTTTGTTAACAGATTGTCGATAACTATTTGTTCACTTTCATTAAATTTAATTTCTTTCCGTGAACATTTACCACATGGTTCACATTCAAATTCCAAGTAATAACCTTGACATACAATATTCAAGAGGTTTCTATCACTTGTAATTGTTTTCCATGTCTCACTATACTGAGATATTTTTCCCGCAACAAAGTTGTCAGTAGTATTATGCAGACAATTAAGATTTAATAATGTACATGTACTTACATTACTATTACTAACTGTGTCCATTTCTAATGACCCAGATTCCCCTTTCCTTTCTTGTTGTAGGGTTTCTTCTGCTCTCGTCGAATCTGGGCCTTTTTAGCTAAAAAATTGTTTTTAAAACCACTTTTCCCTTTGAAACTTCCATTGGCATTGTCAGACTTAAAATTATCATTCCGAGAATAAGTGTCCTTAACTTCAGGAACATGTGCCTTATCCCTGTTCCATGTACTTTTAACTTTCATTTTATTGCCCAGTTTAGTACTATCGTCTATTTCTTTCATCCGTTGTTCCAGATTTTCTCTGTCCCCAAATAAATAGTTCGGCGAAATTTTCTCATCTTCGTGGCTCAGGGCTAAATATTTTTTGTCTAAAGCTGGCGTTAGCAACTTCCTTCTTTGACTAGACAGATCTCTATGAGCATACAACAACAAATTTAGGGAGTCCAGGGATAGTTCAAACGTTTCTTCCGATTCTTCCGATGAGCTTTTCAAAGACTTTTCCATTAGCTGAACAACCGGTATCATCCCTTTAACAAGATACCCCTGGGTTCTTTGCAAGGATCTGTCATTATCTTTCAGACGTTTAGATGTTTCCTTAGAACTCCACAGCACTTTGTTCACTTTAGGAACCTCTAGAAATTCACAATTCTCTGGCCGAACAAATTTATCCACTAATTCCTGAACTTCTTTATTTTTATGATCTACGGCAGACTCCGCCCCTTGATTAACAATTTTTGCTATCTCATCGTGTACCGGCGATCCTAATCTTGGTTTCTTAGACAAAATGTTCTCAAATTTTTTCATTTTTTTCATTTTGGACATACTCGTCGTAACTTTTATTCTTTTTTGAGGTGGTTCCTCCGCCACATGATCCTCCTCATCTTCCTGGGAAGACTCATAATCCCGTTCCGATTCCTCCTCCGAGACACTGTCATAAAAAGTATTCGGAGATTTGCCCCGTCTATTGTTTCTCAACTGCGTCGGCGCACTAGGCCCAATCGGATCAGCTGTTTTGTGAAGAACCGCATTTTTAATTTCAATTACGGACTTGGTAAGCTTATTAATAGCTTTCTGCTGTAAAAAATAAAGTTTTTGATTGTTAATCAATTGCTCATTGTATTGAGCTAACAAATCCGGTCTCTGTTGATTAACTTCGACACTTGCGGTAAAAGGTACATAATTAGGCTCCGCCCCCTTTTTGTTTTTATCAACTGTCGCTCGCTTTGGAACAGAATGTAAACGGGTAGGCTGTGAAGATGATGGAGCGCCAGTATGAATCAACTGAAGAGAACCATCATCCTTCACCACTATTGCCTGGTCTTGGAAAACATTGCAGTTTTCCACCACTGGATCCAAAATAATAAATTCCTCTGCCATTGTTCGGAATTTCCTAAACACACGTGCCCTCTCTATCAGCGCAAACACATTAACAAAGAAAATTGTTTACAAACATAATTTCATGTCAAATGAAAATTATGAATAACATCACTATAGTAAAACTTTCAAACTACGAACAATTCCTGACTATCCAAACACTAACATATACGAAATTTTTTTTTTTTTTGTCTCCTAAATAAATAGTCTAACTTTGCATTACAAAGGATCAACCTCGTTCTGATTTGCATCATGTGATCATCTGTTCACTCATGTGATTCTATAGGTAGATTGGACTTACTAAATACGTTTGTTGTACGTTGCATCTTGTAGAAAAGGATTTTCAATTGTGTCCATGTCTCTGGTGGTAACAATGTGTTCTTAGAAATGAAATGACCCTATAAGCGTGCATGTACCCGTTCCAGCGCTCGGTTAATACCCTGTTACCTATTCGTTATCTATTCGTTACCTATTCACTTATAATACGTTTGTTGTACGTTGCACCTTTTAGAAAAGGATTTTCAATTGTACCCATGTCTCTGGTGGTAACAATGTGTTCTTAGAGATGAAATGACCCTATTAGCGCGCATGTACCCGTTCCAGCGCTCGGTTAACACCCTGTTACCTATTCGTTACCTATTCGTTACTTATTCGTTACTTATTCACTTATCATACGTTTGTTGTACGTTGCACCTTTTAGAAAAGGATTTTCAATTGTGTCCATGTCTCTGGTGGTAACAATGTGTTCTTAGAGATGGAATGACCCTATTAGCGCGCATGTACCCGTTCCAGCGCTCGGTTGATACCCTGTTACCTATTCGTTACCTATTCGTTACTTATTCGCTCTTAATACGTTTGTTGTACGTTGCACCTTTTAGAAAAGGATTTTCAATTGTGTCTATGTCTCTGGTGGTAACAATGTGTTCTTATAGATGAAATACCCCTATTAGCGCGTATGTACCCGTTCCAGCACTCGGTTAGTAACCTGTTACCTATTCGTTACCTATTCACTTATAATACGTTTGTTGTACGTTGCACCTTTTAGAAAAGGATTTTCAATTGTGTCCATGCCTCTGGCCTCACGGTCATAAAACTTTCGAGCATGATTTTTGTACTCAGACTCGAAAATCAACCAATCAAATTGCTGGATTTTATGTTTTGAGCATGATTTTTGTGCTCTGAGCACTGAGCAAAGTTTTATGCCTTCAAAGCCATGTGGTAGCAATGTGTTTTAAGAGATGAAATGACCCTATTATCATGCATGTACCCGTTCCAGCGCTCAGTTAACACCCTGTTACCTATTCGTTACCTATTCACTTATAATACGTTTGTTGTGCGTTGCACCTTTTAGAAAAGGATTTTCAATTGTGTCCATGTCTCTGGTGGTAGCAATGTGTTTTAAGAGATGAAATGACCCTATTATCGTGCATGTACCCGTTCCAGCGCTCGGTTAATACCCTGTTACCTATTCGTTACCTATTCACTTATAATACGTTTGTTGTACGTTGCACCTTTTAGAAAAGGATTTTCAATTGTGTTCATGTCTCTGGTGGTAACAATGTGTTCTTAAAGATGAAATGACCCTATTAGCGCGTATGTACCCGTTCCAGCGCTCGGTTAATACCCTGTTACCTATTCGTTACCTATTCACTTATAATACGTTTGTTGTACGTTGTACCTTTTAGAAAAGGATTTTGAATTGTGTTAATGTGTCTGGTGGTAACAATGTGTTCTTAGAGATGAAATGACCCTATTAGCGCGTATGTACCCGTTCCAGCGCTCGGATAATACCCTGTTACTTATTCGTTCCGTATTCGCTTTTAATGCGCGGGGTATACGTTGCACCTTGAAATAAATCGTTCTTTAATTGTGTTCATGTCTCTGGTGGTAGCAATGTGTTCTTAGAGATGAAATGACCCTATTAGCGCGCATGTACCCGTTCCAGCGCTACACTGATACCCTGTTACTTATTCGTTCCTTATTCGCTTTTAAAACGTGTGTTATGCGTTGCACTTTAAAAAAGAAATATTTTTGTGTCTCTGGTGGTAACTGTCGGTTCTTACAGGTGAAATAACCCTAATAAAACATATGTACCCGTTTCAGAGCCCGACTGATACCCTGTTACTTATTCGTTCCTTATTCGTTTTTAATACGCGTGGTATACGTTGCACCTTGGACTAAATCGATTATCTATTGCTTTCATGTCTCTGGCGGTAATTGTGTGTTCTCTGAAGTGAAAAACCCCTATTAGCGCATATGTACCCGTTTCAACGCAACACTGATACCCTGTTACTTATTCGTTCCTTATTCGCTTTTAAAACGTGTGTTATGCGTTGCACTTTAAGAAAGAAATATTTTTGTGTCTCTGGTGGTAACTGTCGGTTCTTAGAGGTGAAATAACCCCTAATAGAATATGTATACCCGTTTCAGCGCCCGACTGATACGCTGTTACTTATTCGTTCCTTATTCGCTTTTAAAACCTGTGTTATGCGTTGCACTTTAAAAAAGAAATATTTTTGTGTCTCTGGTGGTAACTGTCGGTTTTTTGAGGTGAAATAACCCTAATAAAACATATGTACACGTTTCAGCGCTCGACTGATACCCTGTTACTTATTCGTTCCTTATTCGCCTTTAATACGCTTGGTATTCGCTGCGCCTTGGAATAAATCAACTATCTATTGCTTTCATGTCTCTGGCGGTAATTATGTGTTCTCTGAAGTGAATAAACCCTATTAGCGCATATGTACTCGTTTCAGCGCAACACTGAAACCCTGTTACTTATTCGTTTCTTATTCGCTTATAAAACGTGTGTTATGCATTGCACTTTAAAAAAAAAGAAATATGTTTGTGTCTCTGGTGGTGACTGTCGGTTCTTAGAGGTGAAATAACCCTAATAGAACATATCTTTCCGTTTCAGCGCTCGACTCAGTGATACCCTGTTACTTATTCGTTCCTTGTTCGCTTTTAAAACGTGTGTTATGCGTTGCACTTTAAAAAAGAAATATTTTTGTGTCTCTGGTGGTAACTGTCGGTTCTTAGAGGTGAAATTACCCTTATAGAATATATGTACCCGTTTCAGCGCTCGACTGATACCATGTTACTTATTCGTTCCTTATTCGCTTTTAATACGCTTGGTATACGCTGCACCTTGGAATAAACGATTATCTATTGCTTTCATGTCTGGCGGTAATTATGTGTTCTCTGAAGTGAATAAACCCTATTAGCGCATATGTACTCGTTTCAGCGCAACACTGATACCCTGTTACTTATTCGTTTCTTATTCGCTTATAAAACGTGTGTTATGCGTTGCACTTTAAGAAAAGAAATATGTTTGTGTTTCTGGTGGTAACTGTCGGTTCTTAGAGGTGAAATAACCCTAATCGAACATATGTACCCGTTTCAGCGCTCGACTGATACCCTGTGACTTATTCGTTCCTTATGCGCTTTAAATACGCGTGCTATGCGTTACACCTTGAAATCTTGAAATAAGAATAAGTAACAAGGTATTAGCCGAGCGCTGGAACGGGTACATACGCGCTAATAGGGTTATTTCATCTCTAAGAACACATTGTTACCACCAGAGACATGCACACAATTAAAAAACGATTTATTTTAAGGTGCAACGTATACCCCGTGCACTAAAAGCTAATAAGGGACAAATAAGTAACAGGGTATTACCCGAGCGCTTGAACGGGTACATGCGCGCTAATAGAGTCATTTCATCTTTAAGAACACATTGTTACCACCAGAGACATGAACACAATTGAAAATCCTTTTCTAAAAGGTGCAACGTACAACAAACGTATTATAAGTGAATAGGTAACGAATAGGTAACGAATAGGTAACAGGGTATTAACCGAGCGCTTGAACGGGTACATGCGCGCTAATAGAGTCATTTCATCTTTAAGAACACATTGTTACCACCAGAGACATGAACACAATTAAAAAACGATTTATTTCAAGGTGCAACGTTTACCCCGCGCATTAAAAGCGAATAAGGAAATGAATAAGTAATCGGGTATTATCCGAGCGCTGGAACGGGTACATACGCGCTAATAGGGATTTCCATCTATAAGAATACATTGTTACCACCAGAGACATGGACACAATTGAAAATCCTTTTCTAAAAGTTGCAACTTATAACAAACGTATTATAGGCGAATAAGTAATGAATAAGTAACAGGGTATTAACCGAGCGCTGGAACGGGTACATACGCGCTAATATGGTCATTTCATCTCTCAGAACACATTGTTACCACCAGAGACATGGACACAATTGAAAATCCTTTTCTAAAAGGTGCAACGTACAACAAACGTATTATAAGTGAATAGGTAACGAATAGGTAACAGGGTATTAACCGAGCGCTGGAACGGGTACATGCACGCTAATAGGGTCATTTCATTTCTAAGAACACATTGTTACCACCAGAGACATGGACACAATTGAAAATCCTTTTCTAAAAGGTGCAACGTACAACAAACGTATTATAAGTGAATAGGTAACGAATAGGTAACAGGGTATTAACCGAGCGCTGGAACGGGTACATGCGCGCTAATAGGGTCATTTCATCTCTAAGAACACAGTGTTACCACCAGAGACATGAACACAATTAAACAACGATTTATTTCAAGGTGCAACGTATACCCCGCGCATTAAAAGCGAATAAGGAACGAATAAGTAACAGGGTATTATCCGAGCGCTGGAACGGGTACATACGCGATAATAGGGGTATTTCATCTATAAGAACACATTATTACCAACAGAGATATGAACACAATTGAAAATCCTTTTCTAAAAGGTGCAACGTACAACAAACGTATTAAAAGCGAATAAGTAACGAATATTTAACAGGGTATTATCCGAGCGCTGGAACGGGTACATATGCACTTATAGAGTTAAACAATTGAAAATCATGTTTTAAAAGGTGCAACGTATGATACACGTATTATAAGCGAATTATAAGCGAGTGATGGAACGGATTAAACAAGGTAATAGAATGCTCCGAAACGATGTATACCCTGCTAACATGTTTAACCCCACCACATTATGTTAGTATGTGCCTGTCCCTAGACAAGAGCCTGAAATTAAGTAGTTATTGTTTGTTTTTGTGTTACATATTTGTTTTCGTTTATTTTTTTTGTATATGAAATACGGCCGTTAGTTTTGTTGTTTGAATTACTTGAGATTGTCATGTCTGGACCTTTTATAGGTGACTACACGGTTTGGGCTATGCTCATTGTTGAAAGCCGTACAGTGACCTATAGTTGATAATTTTTGTGTCATTTTGGTCTATTGTGGGGTGTTGTCTCATTGGCAATCATACCACATCTTCTTTTTTATACAAGCGCTAACACGGTGATTTCATCGCTTCGAACCAAGATCCATCTTCAAACATACGGACATAAAGCAGTTAAAAGGTAGAACGTATAAAAATCAAAGAAGGAACAAATGAGTATCGAACATAAAGTAAAAGGATCGGTTGAGCACAAACACATATAAATAGGTCATAAAAAGATCATTTTACCTCAACAAATTTAGAACTATTACCAGATATAAGAGTAGAAACAATTAAAAAGGGGGAAGGATATTAAAAATCGAATAAATAACGAATAAGGAATAGGGAATAAGTAACGAATAGGTAACGATAGGGAATAGGGAATAAGTAACGAATAGGTAACGATAGGAAATAGGGAATAAGTAACGAATAGGTAACGAATAGGGAATAGGGAATAGGTAACGAATAGGTAACGAATAGGGAATAGGTAACGAATAGGTAACGAATAGGGAATAGGGAATAGGTAACGAATAGGTAACGAATAGGGAATAGGGAATAGGTAACGAATAGGGAATATGGAAGAGGTAACGAATAGGTAACGAATAGGGAATAGGGAATAGGTAACGAATAGGTAACGAATAGGTAACGAATAGGGAATAGGGAATTGGGAATAAGTAACCAACTTGACGTCCATTCCCCAATATTCATGCAATAACCCTATATTGTTTGATAATTTGTTCAATCATATATTTCAACATTTTTTATAAAGGACCCATACTTTCATTAAATTTCTGTTGATTGCAATGACCAAATATGAAATATGAACTTTTTTGATAAAAAGAAACATATGCATATATTGTCTAACAAATGACAATGAAATTTCTCCAATAAAAACATTCGTTTTTTCTCCCAGGAAAAGGTACCAAAAATAATAAGAGAGATGATTACTGAAGACAGCGAAAACTTTGTGTTATACAAACCATTCACAAAGGATTTAGACCAGATTTCAACCATAAACCATGAAGAAAAGTAAGCTTCAATTCAGTTTAATCCTCATCTATAATTCATTAGTTAAAAAGAAATTATAACAGACAGGAAATAAAGCTTCCTAAGAACACAGCTATATTACATATTTACTTGCATCTTTTCAAATTTATTCCATTATTAACATGATTAGTGACATTTTTTTTCAAAGGTTTGATTTATCCAATATTAAAGCCCATACATAAATTTTATACAGCTGTGGTGCTTTTCTGGATATTCCTGTCAGTGCTTGTTCAGATTTTTTATAAACCTAATCTTATTGTGAGAAATTCCAAATGAAGATATATATGTTACTATGAAAATTATTTGAAATTTTGAAATTTTTATAAAAACCCCTATTTTCTTTGTAGGGAAAATATAAAGGAAAAGGCGAAATTAGCAATCACTGATTACATGAGGTCTTTAAATGAAATGGAGGTTTTTATAAATGAGGTAAGCAATCACATATAAGTAGGAATGTTCATGTCAAATATGTTAAGATTCAACAAGATACTACTCATATACACCTGCCTTCTTCGAAACAATGAAACTTTCAGATTTAATCATTACATATATTGAGAATTAAACAAAGGACAAGGTACACTAAGGGCCGTATTTGGCCCCCTTTTTTGTAATTTTTTTTTTTCATGAAATAAACGAAATTATAATCGGAAATAATTTGCATATATCTGTTCTTTAGAAGCTTATGCGGATTTTAATTTTTGGTAAAGCAGAAATCCGATTTTGGGTTGCTTAAAGTTACCTAATTACACCAAAAGGTACCAAAATGTTGATTTTTGGACTGAAATTCTTCGTTTTTAAAGGCCTCCGCCAACGTGAGCCACAGAAAAGAATGGTGATAAGGATAGCATTCAAACAGAATTTTCTGATAATGAAGAGAAACTTTTGGCTCACGTTGGCGGAGGCCTTCAAATATGAATAAAACTATCTCCCAAAAAAAAACAACAACTTCGCCGTAATAGTAAAATCGGAGCGAAATCGGAGAAAGGGCTGAAAAACTCCGCATTCAACTGTGATTACCAGACACCACCAACTACATCAAGAATATTTCCAAAGGTGAGGTTTTTAGTTTTGAGATTTGGCAATCATTCTTCAAATTGTATTTTTTTTCTTTTTATCAATCTAGATTTTGTTTAACCAATTTGGATCAACAAACAAATGGTGAAAACGTATCATCGGCATTTGGCACACACGATAAAACAGCCATTTTCATGTGTACCTGAGACCGGTTGAGTCATGATATAAATTACAGCTACAAAGAATTTGAATGAAAATAATTTTTCGTTTCAAGTAAAAAATATACTCAGAATATGTGAAAATTGGGAACAAAATATCGGTCCGGTTGCAGACGACTTTGCGAAATTGACTACCGCCGAAAACAACCTTTTTTGCTTTCAGCCTTACAGTATCATTTTTCTTATGAGTTAACATGAAAATTTAACAATTTTTGCAAGTAAAATAATTTCCAATTTCCGTATGAATTCGACTACAAATAGAATTAACGGAGAACATAACAAATTAAAAAAAAAAAAACAATAGTGATAAGTATGTCATTTTACACTGTAATTGTCATGATGACAACGTAGTCGACTGGGAACGCCGTTGCCTTTTGTTCGGGCGTCTTACGTTCGAATCTCACCACTACTATTAGTATTTTTTTTTTCATTTTTTTTACTTGTATCATTTTATCATTTTATTTTATTTCAAAAAAGAAAGAAAAGCAGAAAAATGCTCGAGTTCATGATATAATAGCCAGCAATTTAGTCTGATTTCTAAACATAAAGTTTTAGTCACTTCAAACGGTATGCAACAGATTTTTATTCCAAGTTTGAGCCTCAATCAATTTTTTTTGCCCTTGGAATCATTTTTTCAATATGGGACGACATCAAAAGATCAATGAAGTACATTTGTATAGCAAACTTATATCAAATAACTTGGGTGGAATGATAAAATGGCTGCTATTTTTTTTCTTTGACTTCGATTTAACATGTATCCCTATTGGTCAATCATTTTCCCCAAATTAAGTTAAGGGAGTGGGGGGGGGGGGGAATTAGTGGAAAAACTATGTGAATTTTTATACTACATTGAACTTTTGATTTCGTCCCTGAGAGAAGTTGAATAGAAGTCATTTGAAGAAATAATATTACAGCCGATTTCATTGAGTGTGTAGCCAAAGGTAACTTGGGCAGTGGCGGATCCAGGGGCCGGGGGGGGGATCTGGGGGTTTGAATCCCCTTTTTTGGACGATCAATGCATTTGCAAAGAGGATAGTACACCTAACCTAATAATGACTGAATGGTTCAGCTAACAAGCAAGCTTACCAAAGATATTACCTTTGCCTACACACTCAACGAAATCGGCTATAAAGGGAGTTCATATATAAATTGTAGATATAACATAGTTGTTTCAGACATACACGAAATATTTTAAGGTTTAACTTCTATCAACAGATAACATTAACATGTTTTTAAAGATAGATTTTCCGGCCCTTGGTTTTTAAAGTAAAAATGAAAAAATAAATATATATACATATATCATAACATAATTAAACGTTACACAAATGCTCGGACGACCTGATGCTCAAGGTTTCATATAATATATATTTTTCTGTCTTATTACAGATATAGAATTGACATCCTGATTATGTAAACCATGGACACCACATAATGAAATTCATGGACGTTCGTATGCCTGTTACAGTTTTCGAAATTGGTATAGTTATTTTGTTAAACATGTATAATATATAGATATAGGAATATGATGTATGAGTGCGAATGAGACAACTCTCCATCCAAGTAACAATTTATAAAAGTAAACCATTATACATCAAGGTACGGACTGCGACACGGATCCTTGGCTCACAGCGAACAGCAAGCTATAAAGGACCCCAAAAATTACTATAAGACTTAATACTTAATCACTTTTGTTTGAAAAAACTTTCTCTCATATTTCAATTTGGCTCAGTATAAATTCGATATCAGCAGCATGACTGTTGTAGTCTTCGGTCACTTTTTTATCAATTGTATTATAATTCAGAATGTGAAATACATGTCTGTAGCCGATGCCTCCTTACTATATATTTTACAAGATAAGAGAATGTAGCCTTTTTAGGCTGTTTAATAAAGATAAATAATTTTGCAGCCGCTCATTATATATTAGACATATATTTCGATATCTATTTCAGGTACATCCATAAGGGGTTACAGTATTTACATTGATAGAAATGAAGAAACATAAGGAATGGTAAATATATACAACACTATTTTTTAAATTATTTTATACATATTTAACAAAACTGGTTGCAATGGTCTTCTCGGCACAAGACCATACAATAAGCACAAGTGTCAGCTGGATTGAAATGATTCGGCATTGAAGGTGATCTGCTATTGAAAAGATGAACAAAAATAATGATATATGGGAAACTTAATGTTGGGTTAACGTCACTGATGAGAGCCACCATTCAAACATCACAATATTCTAAGACTGTTACTGCATGTTTAAATATATGCTGCATGAATTTGCATCTCGTATGGCATACTAGATACTATACAATTAGTCTTATACAGCATATCACACCCAGTCTAAAAGAGGAACTATATTGCATTCGCCTTGTCCATCTGTTGAATATTCAAACTACCGCGACTGTATAATAGCATAACGTTCTCGTCATTATACTTGTGTATAGATACATTTGATTTCTGTTTGATATGGGTATATTACGGAAAATATTGTTCCGAGCCTGGTCAAAAGAGGTATGAACAACTTCCACCTTCTTTTTTGAAACTGGCTTAATCTGCTCCTGTTTTTTGCATTATGGTTCACAGGAAGATAAATAATACAACTAAAAATAAAGGTTAAATTAGAGTAAACGATTTTGGATTAAATAATTAAAGTAATTTCTCCTTCATTTTCATTTTTAGGTAATGCTGTGAGGATGCCTACCCCACGAAATTTCAGTTGCATTATATGTATGAAAACGCATTTAAAAGAGACAAACCGACGAGCAATATTTAATTCTGGATTACGGAACTATGTAGAGTCAATTTTAAAAAGACATGTGTACGAACATGACGCAATTTGCTTAAAATGTAGAACAAGAATTCAACGAGAAATTCAGGCTAACAAATTAGTTAACAATGTGACTGTTGCAGAAAAAAATAAAAGCAATGAAAAAAAACAACCAAGCTCTGGAGGCGTCCTTAGTCCAAAAACAATACAACTTCCAATATGTTCTACCACAAAATCACACCGTATGTGTATTGTCTGTAAGAAGCAGAATTCAAATAGGCATAGACTTATTGTTGTTCCCAATGAAGCCAAGACACAAACATTTATAGACAAGGGCATCTTTATTTCCACGAACAGTAGGTGTTGTTCTGATCACCTTGTTGGTAAATACTTCAAGCAAGAGGCTCTGAAAGCATTAAAGCATACTTCTCCGTCGACATTCTTCAACCGTACGGATGTAAACAACTTGTTGGATAGAACCAGGTCAATGCTAAAAGATGTTGGAAAACTTAATTTTGATGTCCAGATAGCTATGTCAGATGACGATTTTGTTAATCTCACTGGACTCTCCAAACAACCGTTTGACGTTGTCGCCACACATGTTACAGACTTAAGAAACTCTCAGGTACGCTCAATAAGAACATGTCTTGCTATTCTCCTAGTAAAATTACGCACTGGATTATCGAACACAATCTTGGGAACTCTTTTCAGCCTTAAGTCCTACAATATACGGCGAGCCGTACACTCAGCTCGAGAATCTCTAATTAAAAATTTTGTTCCATCATTTTTAGGATTTAACCATATGAGTCATTCCGTTTTTGCCCAGAGCCATACAACTCCAACTGCCAAAACATTGTTTACAGGAAACAATGAAGACACAGCTGTTCTGATCCTAGATGGGACATACATATACATACAGAAAAGTTCATACCACAAGTTCCAGAAGAAAACCTACAGTATGCACAAAAATCGACCTTTAGTCAAGCCCATGATTATAGTTGGATCTGATGGCTACATTTTGAGTGTCTTGGGGCCATATTATGCCAATGGCCACAACAACGATGCCTCAATTACCAAGCATTTATTTAAAACCAATGCTGAAGATATAAAGAAATGGATAAAGGACGATGACGTATTAGTAGTCGACAGAGGTTTCAGAGATGCTCAAGCTTTCCTTGAGAGTATGAACTTGAAGGTAGAGATGCCTTGTTTCATCAAAAAGGGACAAAAACAACACACTACTGAGGAGGCAAATTCTTCACGACTTATAACAAAAGTTCGATGGGTAGTTGAAAGCGCCAATGGACGCATTAAACAGTGGCGCTTTCTCGACAAGGTCGTTTCAAACCACTTCGTTCCCTATATTGGAGATTTTGTCAGAATTGTTTCTGCATTTATTAATTGCTTCCGGGCTCCACTGATTAATGATTTTTGCAATGAAGAGATCGGCCAAACTATGCTGGATAAAGCACAGCTTGGTAACCAGGTACAGAAGTATGTCGAGGACAATAATCTAATTCGCAAAAAGGCTATTTATTCTGAAGTAAATGGCACGGAAAACGTTTTAGATTTTCCGAAACTTACTCTCCAACAAATCAGAGATATTACAATGGGAGTATATCAACTGAAGCAAGCCCCAAGATATACAGAAAGCCATCTATCTGATGACAATTACATGCTCCAGACTTGCCGTGACCGTCCTAATCTATTACGAGTAAAACTAACATCCAGACATTCGTCCTCAAGAGTGTACAGTCTATGGATTGAATTTAGTGGAGATGAAGTCACTGGTTGGTATTGCACCTGTAAAGTTGGCGCCCGGGTGGTTGGTTGTTGTGCGCATATTGCATCTACAATGTGGTACCTTGGTTATAGCAGGTGGGAACTAGAGACACCAAGCACGTGTAAATATGCAGATTCAATTTTGAATGCAAAAGATGTGCCACTTGAAACAGATTCCGATTCTGATAGTGACGGTTTCATTGAGGAGTGAATCTCTGACACTCATATTTATTGACAGAGGTTAAGATGTAAATGCATAGATATAGTGAATTTATTCAACAGGGGGTGGGTTTTTTCATTGTTGTATTAACAAACGATTTTTTTTCGGAGATCAGCATTCGATTAAAATTGTTCTTGTCTTGCGGAATACTTTTAGATTTTAATGTTGAATACTTTTTTTTCTCGCTGATCTACTGTTAATTATCTGCTCACTAATTAAGAATAAGAATATGTTTGTACACATTTTTAGTCACATGTCAGATATATAAAAAAGAAGATGTGTTATGATTGCCAATGAGGTTAGATCCACATGAGTTTTAGTCATAGCTTAGGTATCAGTCTTTTTGCTCTTACTGAACATACTCTACATTAAACAATATTTAAATCTAAATAATGAACTACAATTATACTGAAATAGAAGATAGTTTGGTACACCTTGTCAGCAAATCTTGTTAAAGTTTTTCCTCATTGGAGCTGATTGACGTGTGATAATCACGTGTGATGCTATGTGTCTTTAATAAACAAGACTTTGGTCACTTTGGAGATTACCCTGTTTATGTGGTATTATGTACATATATACCAAAAGAAATGTGTTGATATATGATTATGCACTATGATAGGTTTATCTAATTACCTTCACTTTTAATACAAACATCCGACAGTTTTGATTCAGACCAATGGCGTACATTTTGTTGTCCATATTACACTATATCTTAAGATGCTTTTTACAAGTTTCTGCGTAATACATACTTAACCTAGTAAGTTATACCTGTTTGGCGGTTTATACTCTATACTCAGAATGTTGTCTCTTTGACATGCACATTCCCGATTTCAATTTCATCTATATGCAGTGGAACTTTTTACAAAGGATGATTTTCATTGGTTCCACGAACATTCACAGAACATTGTGTAATTTTGTCAAAGAAAACTGCCTGTTATTTCATTATTTATATAATTGTTTGATCATTGAATAAATCAATAGTTCCAGTAATGCATTCTGTTTTTTTTTAACTTAACTGCTATTGTACAAGGACTTAACATAATACTTGTTGAGAAGGCCTTGAAGGTCATAATAACTTTTTTTTTTTTTTTTTTTTTTTTAAACTTTTTCGTAAGACTTTATTATTTGTTGTTTTTTTTTGGGGGGGGGGGGGGGGGTGGCGTTTTTTTTTTCGTTTAGTAAACACCAAGCTTCAAGTTGGATAGTGATAAATCTACAAAATATCAAAACCGTATAGATGACAAATTAACATAAGAAAAGTACAATATCAGCGTAAATCATATAGAGAAAGGTCGTTGCTACGCAATGGATACGGTTGCTAGGTAGTTTCCAAGCATTAAAAAGCTAACAAAATGTAAGTTATTTACAACTGTCATGTAATCACCTAACAATAGATACCTAGCTTTGGTCAACACATGAGGGGTTGCATAAACCTTGAAGAGATATTAAAGGCTGTGGTTGCTTAGTATACAGTGCTGTTGCTAAGGGTCATTCTTGTGGCGAAGATATGATAAATACTCGTATTTAATAATTCAGATAAATGAGACATTATAGTTAGAGATTTCCATATATGTATTGTACAATGATACATTTTTATTCATATAAAAAAAAACACATTTTTAATGAATATGGTTAAAAATAGCGCATAAATAGCAGATTTTAAATCTGTTGCTAGGCAACCAACAAATGATAATTACAAAAAAAAATTGTCATTTTTTTAAGCTTCTATATTTAGTCTATTAAAATTATAAAATTCAATTCATTTGGACAGGGGCCAAAAATGGCCCTTATTGTACCTTGTCCTTTAAATGAATGCTGGATAAAAGAACAACAGAGATAAAAACTCTTCTCTAATTCCTCGTCAATTTATCCCTTTCTGCACGCATTGTATGACAAATATTTATTTGTTAAAATCCGTCGAATTTTCTTGCTTTCCCCTGAATTTCCTATTGTGATGGCATAAAAAAAAGGCGACCATGTCTGATGACATCACATAGAAAGAACACATCTTTTTGCAGATCATTGGAAAGGAAGGATTAACTGAAGTTTGACTGAATATTGTTTGAAAATCATTAGAGAAACAGATTCCACCACCAAATCTCATGTCATAAGATATTTAGAATCAACAAAATGAAGATTGAAAATATAATACACACAATTTATTATGCAAGTAATACAAAAAATTGCATTGTGTTTTTATTACTCTGTCACTGATATTGGAAATCATTTAAACAACACACACATACAGGGACTTGTGTCAAGTTAAAGTGTAAACTATATTTATTCATTTGATAATTGCATATGTAAGTGTAAAATAGATAAGAATACCAATATGCCTATTTCTGAAATGTTATACATGTGTTTTTGATATTGTGTTATTGAGTTTGTGTCCCATTGACAACTACCCCTAAACTTACCTCACATCTTTTTTTCTTTATAAGTCTTTTTTTTAAATAAATTTCCATAAGATACTTTCGACACCAAACATTGGAAAGCCAAATATTTTTAACAGTTATTAAAACATATATTTAAAAGCTTTTTGTTCCCTACATTGACTTGAATGAGAATCTATTATTGTAAAACTTGACTATTTTTTTGTTGTTTATTCCAAGGTTACTTTAATTCTAACTAATAGCTTTCTGAACAAAGTTTGTACAATGAGTTTAGTCAACTGTTAGATCATATATCCACTGGTTACTTAAAAATGAATATTGTTTATGTAATTGTAGACTTATCTTAAGCACACAAGACCAGGTTTAGGTGTAGGGTCGTGGGATAGAGGTATGGACTATTATAAGGCTTGCTTGAAATGGCATACCTCACTGCAACTTAGTCCAGAAGAAGTTCACAGGAAAGGATTGGAAGAAGTTTCCCGTATTTCTACACAGATGAAAGCTGTGAGTTTTCGCAGTTTAAAAATATTAAGAAAATTGACTTAAGAAGGCTGGAGGGTACAAAAATTTCAGCAAATTTTTAAACATTGTTTTTCATTACAAATTTTATTTATTGCACTATTAGTTGTTACTGTATGATATGGTACAAAAATCAACCAAAATATTTTCTTCAGCTAAACCATGGATAATAACTAAAATTCTCAATTAAGAAAGTTGTGCTTATATTCATTACATATATACAAGTATTTCTATCTTATACTATACAGTACTACAAGATATCTTTCACAACCATTCAGAACTGTAAATTGCAGAATAGAAATTATGTTGTTTTTCCTTTTGTAAAGTTTCCATTTCTGGTAACTTTATACATTGCGCTTGTGTATTCCCTCTAATTATCTTTTTTATTTCGAAATATGTCATTTAATTAGGAATTTCAGTAATTTTGTTTCATGTTACATTCAATTTAATAAACTCATCATAGATACCAGGATTGAATTTTGTTTTTACGCCAGACGGGCATTATGTATACAAAAGACTCATCAGTGACACTCGAATCCAAAAAAGTTAAAAAGGCCAAATAAAGTACGAAGTTGAAAAACATTGAGGACCAAAATTCCTGAAAATTTTGTGAAATACAGCTTAGGTAATCTATTCCTGAGGTAGAAAATCCTTACTATTTCAAAATTCAAAGTTTTGTAAACAGTTAATTTATAAATAAGACCATATCAATGATAATTCATATCAACACTTGGCGGCTTGTTTTTATGATACCTTTATTTATTTTTTTAGGTTTATTGAATTAAGTGTTTTTTTCTATTCTATAGATATTTAGGAAAATGGGAATGAATGGAAGTATAAAAGATGGTTTCAATCAACTCAAAAATGATTCTTCATACTTCTTAAAAACAGAGGTGAGTATATTTTTTGCTTATTCATACTCATAGTGTCAATTATTATACTTTAAAAAAAAACCTGATAAATATTATAAAATAAAATAAATTATTTCAATGAATAATTCTTTGAGATTCTATTTTTTTTCCCTTTTCTGCATTATCATTAACTTATAAATAAGAAAAAAGATTTGGTGACCGTCTCGAGGTGAAGCAAATGAATCTTTTACTCATAAAAAAATGTCATCTGTTATATTGGTTATTCTCATCCGATTCTGTCTAATGCGTAGTCCGTTGCTGTGTGTGTTACATTTTAATGTTGTGTCGTTGTTCTCAAATATTTAATGCGTTTCCCTCAGTTTTAGTTTGTTACCCCGATTTTGTTTTTTGTCCATAGATTTATGAGTTTTGAACAGCGGTATACTACTCTTTCCTTATTTATTAATAACATGTTGATAATAAATCATGAGATCCTACAATCTAATATATTGAGGTGTACTTCACAGTACACCTTGTCAACAGCAATAAGTATGTACTTACAAAAAAAAATGTTTTGTTATTTGATATCTGTAGGATGAAGTCGTTTCAACGTTTGAGGATATTATTGAGAGACAGATAGAACCCAAACTAAATACTCTGTTCAAAGACAATCCTAATCTACCACTAGTGTAAGTAGTTACTGTTAGAGGAGAAATTTTTGTGGAGGATTTAATTTCGTTTATTTCGTGGAAGGTATATATCCACGAAATTAAAACACCCACGAAAATTTAACCTCCATATAACAAATTGTATAATACCACTAACATTCAAGGAAACGATGAAATTAAATCCCCATTAAATCTTATGGAGACAAAACCACGAAATTTTAACCCCACAAAAATTAATGTTTCTACAGTAGTTAGGTATTTATTTGCCTAATCATATATAGATTGCAATATTAATTTGTTTTACATTTTCTAGATCCGTCATCAATATTTTTCTTTTTTCTGTAAAAGCAATGAAATACCAAAGGTCTGTGTTTGTTGGATTGATATACAAATGTATGTATTTAGACCGTTGGTTTTCCTGTTTGAATGGCTTTACACTAGTAATTTTGGGGCCCTTTATAGCTTTTTGTTCGGTGTGAGCCAAGGCTCCGTGTTGAAGGCCGTGCATTGACCTATAATGGTTTTATTTTATAAATTGTTATTTGGATGGAGAGTTGTCTCATTGGCACTCATACCACATCTTCCTACATCTATTATCTGTTTTAAACAGATTCTGATCATATTATGCATTTAGTTTTTATTCTGTACAGAATTTGTTTTGTTGGAAAATAGTGGTAGTTAAAATGAATATAAGTTTTTAGCTGTTTAAGATATATAATTGTATTTTTTTTATCTATGTATATAGGTGTCCTTGCATTTTTCCTTCTACATATTTGTAACATCTTTTATTCATTTATATGATGTCATTGTTTTTGTTTTCACCTGTATGTCATATATATATTAACACCATGTTCAGGACTTATAAATATAAACTTTTTATTGTACTATAGAGTTGAACCTATGCCGTATAACGGACCCCTAGGCATGTATTTAACAGGGTCCCCGGATGGAACAAAGCCAGGAACATTCCAAGTAAATGGACTACATCCTTCGGAAATGTAAGCTTACATTTATATGATCTAAACTGATAAAATATTTCTAATAACACAGACAACAAACATGCACCAAAATTAGTTAACTAAATGAAATTTATATAAATAATTGGTCATAAAGATGTTTAATACATGTTTTGAAAAGCTGTTAATTTGTCTTCCTTCATATGACTTAAAATGAATTACTTATATGTTGGAATTATTATGACACATTTAGTTTATATATTTTAGATTAAAATTTCTTTTAAGATCGGAGATAAACTAAATGTGGATAAAAATACTGCAAAGAACTGCTGCAAAATTTAGATAAAGAAATAAAACAGAATTTGAAAAAAAAAAAAAAAAAAAATTTAGAAGTGAGATATATAAGGAAACACATTCACCAGTCATCCAATAGCAGATCCTCTTCTTTCACAAGAAAGGAGGAAAATGCAAAGAGGGCAAAGTCTAAGAAAGGCATACCTGTCCATAAGACGTCAAATTCAAAATGTTGTAACCCAATACACATATGTGGAAATACTGGGCTATGTGCTGGTCTAGAGGTGACGCTGTAGTAGTGACTTAACATGAACATTGATATAACCAAAATGTTAAATCTGAATGGTGCCAGGGATGGTTTCTTCCAATGGTTACAATACTGATACTATACTATCATTCATATTAAGTGTATCTATTTCTTTTCCAGGCCAACATTTGGATTTATGGCATTGGCTCTGCATGAAACAGTTCCAGGCCATCATCTACAGGTTAGACTTCTTGCTTTGTGATCTGATAAACATATTTGTGTTCTTAACCCATGAATATTCATATTGGGCATCAAGCTATCCTATAATTCTTTATTATGACAGTTGTTGGTATATAAAACTATTTATAAACTGTGAGTATTCAAATAAAGATAAGAATTTTGACCAAATCAAATCTTTGTTCAGAAAAAAAGTCGTGTGGTTTAGTGGGACGGCTACAGTGCAGGCGATTTGGTGTCAAGATATCTCAATATATATAGCAGCACATGACATACAAATCTATGGGAGTGTGGATTAATCAGTACAGAGATTAATTCAATTACACAAATAAAATTATAGATTTCCTAACAATCTAATTTTAACACACTATTTAATATATAAATATAAGAATGTTTAAAATATTTACAAAATGATGAAAATAAACGCAATATTTCGCTAGACCAACTAGCTTTATCAAGCGTGCATCTATCCAGGTGAAATCGGATGTAGATTATAAGAAACTTTTGCAGCTCAATGTATATGTTGCACTTAGCTGCCTTGAAAATAAGAAAATTTTTTGCAGCTCAATGTCTATGTTGCACTTGAATTTAACTGCCTTGAAAATAAGAAAATTTTGCAGCTCAATGTATATGTTGCACTTGGATTTAGCTGCCTTGAAAATACATAATTAGTAGTTGAAGTTAGCAACGTCCATTGGCCAATATTACGGGATAAATAGGACGATGCTTTGTTTTAAATTATTCTTTATCTTTCCTGTATCTTTTCTCGTCTTTTTCGTTAAGACCATATTTTAAACATTCTTATATTTACATATTAAATAGTGTGTTAAAATTAAATTGTTAGGCAATCTATATATATATATAGAGTCTATAAGAATCTACCAACCTTATATATATATGTGAGTCTAAAAGATTGTGTAACAATACCGATACCAATACCTATTAAGTTTACTGGTTGGTAGATTCTTATAGACTCTCTATATATATATGCACATTCAAAATATTTCATATATAAATATTTTAACTGTAGATATTATTTGATAATATAATTGTTTAAATAACTTATTACAGATAAGCATACAATCCTTAGCTAAGAATGCTGGTTTTAGACGACATGGTTTAGACAGTAAATATTTCCAGCCACCAACACTATTTCCTTTTTATACAGCTTTTGTAGAGGTATATATATATATATTTATCAATTCTTTCATGCATGATATGCCATATTTCATAAATAGACTGGTAGAATGTATATCTGTATAATTTCTATCCTTTTTGAAAGTAGTAGGGGTTCTTTTCTAGATATGTGCAAATTAAGAATTCAAACATGTTTGTCTATTTCTGTCCTTAAAATAGAAAATTCAGAGCAGAGAAAAATGGATCATTCAACAATTAAATTCAAATAACAAGTTGATTTGCAGGTTAAAATCATGATATAGGGTCAGTTAGAATGTTTTATATGCATGGTAATTATCATTGTCACAATTTATTTTTAAATTACTGTATCATACATAAATTATAAAGGTGTGATTCCATTTGTATGTTTTGTCTTCTATCCAGTATATGGGTATTTTAAAAGTATCTCATGCATTCTTTTTTTTATCGTATGATCCATGTATATTCATTTCAGGGTTGGGCTCTGTATGCTGAATACTTAGGAGAGGAAATGGGTGTTTATAAGACTGATGCTCAAATGTAAGATTTTGTATGTTTACAAATGATGAAAAAAATTTTTACAATATTTTTGTCTATTTTAACTGTAACATTACAAGGATTTCAGAAAGATTGTTTTAGGGTTTATATAAGTCTGCTATAAAGTGTGATGAGTTTTCAGATTCTTCACTCAGCAACTTCCTGTTTACCAAAATGTTTGGGCGGGGTATCATCTGTGAGCAGTAGCTTGCAGTTCCACTTGATACATCAAGTATTTAATTCACATTTATGACTAATTTTTAAGCTTGCAGCGGGGTTAAACGTTTAAATGATACCAAACTTTCTCCCTTTACTGAAACAATAGTATAACATCACAACATAGAAAGACACACTATTAAATATTAATTGGAAGGTTTGACTTTATTAAAGAGACAAAACACATATTTAGAAAATACCACATAGATTTATAGACCTTCACGGCTTCCTTGTGAGACTTTTCAAGAACAAAGTAAACTACAGTCAAACCTTCATATAAAGGTCACCCTAGAAACCAGGAAAAACTGACCTCATAAGAGGGGTTACCTTTGAATTAAGGTTTAAAATGAGAGGGACTTGACAAGATTTTTCCTTTAATAGAGGTAACCTTTATAGCAGGTTTTACAGTATTGGAGACTGTTGGGAAGATGCATACTTTTTTAAAGCTGAATATAATTTTATATAGGTTAGGTCGTTATAGCGAGGAAATATTCAGAGCCTGCAGACTGGTAGTTGACACTGGACTCCACTATATGGGGTAAGGATTTTAAATAAATTTTACAATTTAATGAACCTATTGAATCATATCAAGTAATAATTTTATTTACTAGAATATATAGAAGGATATCTGAAATCTTAACCATAACATCAATGGCTATACAAAGTAAGGAGATGATTGCCTATAATAAACCTATTCAACAGAGTACAAATCAAGTGATTGATGCATATATAGGTCACCATACAGCTTTCAACAATGAACAGAAACCATACCCTGACAAAAGGCAGCTGGAAAAAGCCCTGCTATAACAAAATATGGAACAATTCATATGAAAAAATCAACAACCTGATAAATGACAAAACACTTAACAAAAAAAAATAATACGAAAGACATCATCCAAAAACAACCACTGTTTTACAGGCATCTGACTTGGGAAAAGTAAAATCACAAAAATACTGAAATCCGAGGCAAATTCAAAAATGAAAGTCCCTAATCAAATGGCAAAATAAAATAAAAAAAGATAGGAAAGGCATATATAGAATGTGGTGGGGACAACACATGTTTGTGAGGGTTGTTTCCTTCCTAACCTTAGACAGTAGTGTAACAGCACACCAGAACTGTTGTAGGTGGCTTGACTCATCAGATGGCAAGGATGCACTAAAAACAACACATAGACGAACGAATCAAAACAGATGGCAAGGATGCACTAAAAACAACACATAGACGAACGAATCAAAACAGATGGCAAGGATGCACTAAAAACAACACAAACACGAAAGAATCAAAACAGATGGCAAGGATGCACTAAAAAAAAAGACAAAATAATCAAAACAGATGGCAAGGATGCACTAAAAACAACACAAAGACAAAAGAATCAAAACAGATGGCAAGGATGCACTAAAAATACAAAGACAAAAGAATCAAAACAGATGGCAAAGATGCACTAAAAACAACACAAAGACAAAATAATCAAAACAGATGGCAAGGATGCACTAAAAACAACACAAAGACAAAATAATCAAAACAGATGGCAAGGATGCACTAAAACCAACACAAAGACAAAATAATCAAAACAGATGGCAAGGATGCACTAAAAACAACACAAAGACAAAAGAATCAAAACAGATGACAAGGATGCACTTAAAACAACACAAAAACAAAAGAATCAAAACAGATGACAAGGATGCACTAAAACAACACAAAGACAAATGAATCAAAACAGATGGCAAGGATGCACTAAAAACAACACAAAGACAAAATAATCAAAACAGATGGCAAGGATGCACTAAAAACAACACAAAGACAAAAGAATCAAAACAGATGGCAAGGATGCACTAAAAACAACACAAAGACAAAAGAATCAAAACAGATGGCAAGGATGCACTAAAAACAATACAAGGACCAAAGAATGAAAACAGAAGGCAAGGATGCACTAAAAACAACACAAAGACAAAATAATCAAAACAGATGGCAAGGATGCACTAAAAACAACACAAAGACAAAAGAATCAAAACAGATGACAAGGATGCACTTAAAACAACACAAAAACAAAAGAATCAAAACAGATGGCAAGGATGCACTAAAACAACACAAAGACAAATGAATCAAAACAGATGGCAAGGATGCACTAAAAACAACACAAAGACAAAATAATCAAAACAGATGGCAAGGATGCACTAAAAACAACACAAAGACAAAAGAATCAAAACAGATGGCAAGGATGCACTACAAACAATACAAGGACCAAAGAATGAAAACAGAAGGCAAGGATGCACTAAAAACAAAGACAAATGAATCAAAACAGATATCAAGGATGCAAAAAAAGAAAAACAACTAACACAAAGATATAAGAATCAAACACTGATCTAACAGTTTTGTAGAAACCTACTAGAAAGTAGTTCAAAGCTAATAACAAATTATAAATAAATTTATGTTCTTCTACACCCATGTATCAATTAATACACATCCAATGGATTTAGTGTTCAGACATCTTTAAAAATTTTGATAAAATAAGTCAAAACCAAATCAATGATTACTTGCAAGACAATAATTTGACCTCATTTATATCCAAGTAATATATGTTCATTTAATTTTGGCAGTCGAATAAGTCTCATTGTAGTAAAAATTCATTACCTGTCATACATATTCTATTTTACACCAAGAACTGTTGGATGACCAAGGTTAAGACTGTGAAGTGTATGAACAGAACTGAATAAGCAGCTGTGAAAAACACTGAAGTATATTGGCACTCTGAACAGTATTGAATAATAAGTGTTTCTGATCAGAGTGTTTTCTTGGTAAACTATAATTATAAAAGGACAATGTTGTTGCTTCTGAAAACGTTATATAGTCTAACTAAATTTACAAATTAATTAGTGCATCTGAAGTTTTTGTTTCCACCAAAAACATGTTGGTTTCTTTGATAAGACTTGCAGCACATTATGATGAACATTTTTGGTTCTAGGTGGTCTAGAAAACAAGCTATAGAATATATGTCAAACTACACTGCTTCAGGTGAAAATGAACTGTCTAATGAGATAAATAGATATATCACTTGGCCAGGACAAGCATGTGCTTATAAAATTGGAGAACTGAAAATTAAAGAATTAAGAAAGAAAGCTGAAGAAGAATTAGGTATAATTGTATCATATTGTTTTATATACACAACTACTTTAAAATATAACTACTGGAGTTTCATAGACATGTGTAATTTTTTTGCCAAACCATAGCATCATTGTAGAAAAACCTAGTTTTGAAATGCTCAAATGTTGAATCAGATTTTACAATTCTTATACTATTTTTACCATAATACTTTTCCATACTTATGTTGAAGAGAGACATAGGAAAGTACCTACTTAAAAAAAATAGAGAATGAAAATGGGGAATGTGTCAAAGAAACTTTAGGAACAATCCGACCTAAAAGTAAAATAAAAAATAAAACAACCAATGGGTCTTCAATGGATCTTCAACACAGCAAGAAGTATTCGTCATACCAAAATGCATATTTCAATATTTAGAAAAAAGTTACTTTACATACAATTGGACAGATAAACATGCATGTTCATTGGATTTTGCAAAGTATTCTTTTATTTATAGATTTATAAGTAAATTCCAAAAATACAGGTTTTGGTACAATCAACTGTCTGTGACACCATACGTGCAATTATTGGTAACAGAAATCGTATACAATTTTTTTGCAAAGACAAATGCATGCCAAAAACCAACATTAATAGACTGCAAGATATAAATACATGATTGATGAAGCTTATTTGGATGGTTTGTCATTAACTGTTGGTTACTTTAAATATCATTAGCTGTGTTTGGATAACAACATTACATTTGGATGTGATATTATCTGTCTTTCTATATTATCCATGTTTTAAATTTGAATGAACTTGTAAAATTGGTTATCATGTATCAGTTTTATTTTTAAAATTTTAAAATTGACAATGCAATTACAAGAAATAAAAAAAAATATAAAACAGATGAAATTCTTTTTATGTTGTTAAAATAGTAAAGCACACATTATGATAATAATATTTTTCAGGAAACTCATTTGATATAAAGGATTTCCATTCTGTTGTATTGAAAAATGGCCCAATGCCACTTAACATATTAGAAACTGTTATTGATAGCTGGATAGAAGAAGTGAAAAGGAAACCACCAACCACTCCTCCAAATAGGAAGACTAATACTAACACTGGATGTCTAACTTCACCACATGTTTACTTGCAGTCTTTATTATTGTTTGTGATAATGCACTTTGTTAAAGATTAAATTATTGCTTTTTTATCTCATATTTCTATAAATACATCATACATAACATTTAATGGCTTTGTTGTAAAATGAAGTTTGTCTTGTTATATGTACACATAGATGAAATTTATTAGAAAAAAGAAAATACAAATTTTCTCTATCATTCTGTTCTATGTTAATAAAAATAAACAACCATTACGTTTAACCTTTATTCCAGAGTGCGACTTTTGTTATATAGTGAGTTTAACCTTTATTCCAGAGTGCGACTTTTGTTATATAGTGAGTTTAACCTTTATTCCAGAGTGCCACTTTTGTTATATAGTGAGTTTAACCTTTATTCCAGAGTGCCACTTTTGTTATATAGTGAGTTTAACCTTTATTCCAGAGTGCCACTTTTGTTATATAGTGAGTTTAACCTTTATTCCAAAGTGCCACTTTTGTTATATAGTGAGCTAGCACAAATCATAAGGTACATAAACCTAAACATACCAACAGTTCAACACACAAATGTCTGTGCAATGTGTCAAGTGCTTGATCTTAGTCAATTGTTGTCAATGTTGTTTGTTGCTCGCTAACACCAGAGACATATGTATATGTGTTGGCTAACACATACTAATTGGTGACTTAAAGGATAACTGAAACATTGGAGTTTTTAGATATTCATCTGGTCAAAAATCCAATAACCACAAACATGGTCGCCACTTCTTAAAATTAATCATAGTTTTAAACTACAGTTTTTGGCTCTAAAAACAAAGCAGTTAGAGCAACATCTGGTTAAAATTGTCAGCAGGACAAAAACTAAAAGAAAGGATTTTGCAGATGTATAAGACGACACACATTCACACACGATCTACGCTACACACACATTCTAGGTGAGGGATTCAAGCTATTATAAAAGACTTTTGTTTACTGATTAACACCACCTTCTTGGCTGTCAGAGAAGCATCAGATACCAAATTGGTTTTACACAGGTTTCAAATCAGTGACATACTGCACTTAAGATGAAAACTACCAGGAGGCTACTGATGGGGTTCATAGTATGACATTTAGTGAATTCTACCGGAGGCTACTGATGGGGTTCATAGTATGACATTTAGTCTACAAGGAGGCTACTGATGGGGTTCATAGTATGACATTTAGTCTACAAGGAGGCTACTGATGGGGTTCATAGTATGACATTTAGTCTACCAGGAGGCCACTGATGGGGTTCATAGTATGACATTTAGTCTTTTCTTTATCTAACATTTTAAAAGGAACAATATTAAAATAGCATCATTTGGTTGCACTTCAACTTCTAATTGCCCTTCAGACCACTTAAATAAAGATATGAAAATTTCACAATATGACTCATATACCATCATAGAAACGAAAGGATATTAGATGTAGATCCATGACACAAAATCAATATATGCACAGCAAACCACAAAAAAAGCAGGAACAGATAACTGCTGTTCAACATCGTAAGGTCATAGCAATACTTTCAACATTTGTCTACTTAATTAACAACACCCCTTACTGCAAGTTTCAGACGGCACATAGCACCTGTTTCAGCGAATGTTTTGCAAACTTTCGATCAAGCCCTACTATGAATTGAAGAACAAACCCTGAGAGTAATATGAATAAAATAAATCATTCCTAAAATGAAATTATCAATTTGATTGAATTTTGGAAGGTAAACTGTGCGAATAGACACACCAGCAAACTTGACAATACACAACCTGTATATTGTATAAACTCATGCATGTTTCAATTATACGAATAACTAGTGATGTCTTTTTCGTTCTTAATGCGATTTTGTGATAATGTTAAACTATGATTAGGGAACAAAAGTGTGAGTCAAATGACTCATTCCAGAGGGTATTTATATTTACATGTGGTACATCTTAATGTATTAGGCGAATATTATATATATACATGAAGAAGAGAACAACGGGAGACATTTTTCAGTTTTATTGTACCATGTTGTACAAATGTATATCTTCATGCCTGAAATATAATGAAATATATAATTATTATCGATTGTTCGACAAATAAATCTAATATCTTTTTATATAAAATGCACGATTTATCTCATAATGTTTTTTTCAGTTCACAGATAAGGAACTAAGAAGTAACTTTACACAGAAAGCAAATATCGGCTTTCATAATGACAACATAGTTGATTATTCATAATCGTAACATCTTACATACGTTTGTAATCTCAAACTTCGCTTTAAAGTCTATCACTGTTTTCAGAAGGTATATTTATGAAAAGATTCAAGCTAATATTAGAAGCTTCCTTGATACAAAGACATTTCCAGATCTACTTATTATTAATTCTAAATACAATATGCTAACAGTTTGATGTACCTTTTTATTGACAACGATCCCGTCTACATACATCATCTGCAGAAGCCTGAGACAACACTTTAGACTGGTCCATTTTTATAACTTCATTACCTACAGGGAGGAAACGAAGAGTTCTTAAAAATATGATTTCCCTATTGACTGATTGTACAAATATACGGCTCAATCAAAGATTTCTAATATATTGACATATTCAGACGTGTAAGCAAGTTAAAAAAGACGATTTGGACGGAGGGGCATTTTGTCTTATTCAATAGGTGTTGGAAAACACTAGGCAGATAAAGCATCCCTATATAACCTCCCGAATAATCTATTTATCAAACGAATAAATGTTTTACATCCACGAATATTTGTACAAACAACTTATTGTGAATTAAAATAAAGTCATGGTGTAAAGCGTAAAAACTATAGACAGACTATTAATATTTATATAGATTAAACTGTTAGTTTTCCCGTTTGAATAGTTTTACACTAGTTATTTTTGGAGCCCTATATAGCTTGCTGTTTGGTGTGAGCCAACTTGAAGGCTCAGTGTTGAAGGCCGTATTTTGACCTATAATGGTTTCCTTTAACAGATGGTTTGGATGGTGTGTTGTCTCATTGGCACACATATCACATCTTCTTATATCTATCTAAGTATTTTTCTGTATTTAAATAATATCTAACAAAATAAAGTCCTACTTGTTCATATTATTCTGACAGTCTAGCGGGTACTGGTTTTTGTTTTGCTACGAGGCTTACTCTGTCAATGTTGATTTCTAGACACATTTCTTTAGCAGTGATCTGTAAAACATATAATAGTAAATTACCATTTTCATTTATAATATATACGCTAAAATGTAATAAGATAAACAATTCTTATGCACCACGTTTTGTAATATTAATTTGCAATTGATAACCTCACAAATTTCAGATGTCATAATCGCACAGCTTAACTAACGTACTCTATAGACTTTTTCTGTTTATTTCATCTGTCTTCTGGTTAATTTTGTTTTTTGGGCTGTTTTATCTTATTTATTTTTACCCCCATATCGCATTTTTCTTTATCTATTAGCAAGCATCATTATCAGGTTTAATAACAAAATATTTTAATATATGTAGCAACAACCAATGTTTTCAATATTTACTCAAGTTTGTTAAGGTAACATTTGATAATAGTATTAAAAAATGTCTGACCCAATCAAAGTACAGATCCAGTTGATTGGACTGTAACTCTTTTTTCTTATAAAGACCATATGTACTAGTAGTATTCATGGAATCAATATCAGCCTCCATTCCGGTCGGTAAAGCAATTTCCATAAATCCCATAGTGCTGTTTCCACCTCGTAACCAACTTGAAAGAAATCAAAGTCGATTTAAATAAAATGAATACATACAATAATATAGCATTTATTAGCCAACAAGAATAAATGATAAAATATTAATGAGAATACGATTATTGTATATGAACCGTACTGAATTGGCCGCAGTACATATGTAGCAGAGTGATTTTTCATGCTTCATAAATTATGTAATTTGCACTTTTGAAATCATTGATTTATATTAAAAATCTACTTATCAAATTCTTATTGAGTCTTTAGTTTAATTATTTCACTCTTGCAAAGTATTTTTACTAAAGGATATTTATCCTTTATGACTTGATTTAGTATATAATTTACGTATTGAGTAATGTTACTCATACATATTCATGGGGGTTGAAATTGAACTCTTGTTTTGATTGGTTCTTAGTTATTGGCGGTTAAATTGAGTTTTCCTGTGTGTACCTTGGGTAGAATTTACCTGGACACTGGTCAGTGAAAGACGTCCATTATTTACCCAGACTATTATAGCAGAAACCCATATTGACAGATCGTATATTGACTATATTCATCTACATAGTTTTCCAGACATGACTAGTAAGTTGCACTTTCTTCTTTATTAACATTTGGACACGAATTAATAGATTTGGTTAACTTTCCTATTTTCGAGTAAATACTCTTCAGATTGCATGTTTATAACATCGGAATGAAAGATTTGAATGAGCGTATTTTTGGTAAAGAAGCTAGGTCATATTTTTATAAAGTAACGTAATATTTGCCGCTGATCATAGCGTAATTATGTAATGTTTAGAGATATCGTAATAACAGTATTTTACGAATACTGCATGTAGAAAAATGGCGGCATGTATGATAAGTTACATTATATTGTGAAAAGAATGTTCGAATTACATGTTAGCGTAATGCTATTGTTATATGGACGAATTGAGTACAATTGTAATGCGATTAGTATTTTATATAATTACGAAGAGTCTGTTCTTATTATTGTATTTTGGTTTTCAGGACTCTGATGTAGACTATTTACTTTGTGCCAAGTTCCTTATTTACTAGAGAACTCACTCCACAAGTGAGTTTTTATTCTCTGGTAATAAAACCATCCGAACCTTAGAAAGTCTTCTAGTTATTAATTTATACCGGAAGAGACCCCTTTCACATTTGGCGCCCACGAAGTATTATAGAATGATGTGGCACAGAGAGATCCGTCAGAAGTCTGATGTTCCAGAATTATTGTATTTCTACCCGTAGATGTTGATGTTTACCAATAGTGATGTCACGCATATTTTCCAGATCACGTGCACGTGTTGATGTTTACCTCCGTTAGCCATGTGGATGTCCACGTGTATTTGTTTACATACATGTATACCGTATAACCGACTTAGAAGATTGTTGTACCGGAAGTTACTTTATTGTAACTTAGACTTTTTAGTTTTCAATATTTGAAAACTTGACATTTGCTTTTGATTATTGTACATTGTGTTTGTGCATTTATTATTTGTGTTGGAAAATATTCTTATTTATAAGGTAGTTTTACTATATATATTTTGTAGCTTGTATACAGCATAGGTTGCTTTCAACACTTAGTTTTTTCACACATTTTTACACAAACCTGATTGAAAAAGACACTTTTATTTTATTTTATTTTTTTTATTTTTTTCATTTACATCTAGGGTATAGTCTTATACTGTCACTGACTTAGTCTATGATTGATTGAAACACCACGTTTAGTGTGAACTGGTAGTGGTGCATCAATACTTGCACTTAGTATACATTAATCAAAAAAAAATTTGGTGCATCAGTACTTGGTCATAGCACTTGACGTTTTGACTTTGTCATTTCAATTTTTTTTATTTTTCATACACACTTGCATATACACAGTGACAGTTAGGTTATAGTGAGAGTTCGTTTGTACAGCTAGTAAAACCATATGCGACTTGTACAGATTAAAGTAAACACAGAAAGCAACACTATCATATACAGTTATAGTATATAGTACTTATACATTATGATGTGACACATAAACACATAATGTTCTGAAATTGGTATTCATCTAGATCGTAGAGTTATGATATATTATTGGGTATTTTAGACTTGATTATACATATTTGTAACTGAGTATAACTGAAAAAAACTAGGCAAATCTTAAAAAGATTTTTGAAACTGGTATTTTTTTCTGCCAGTGGTATATTTGGGTATACAGTTGTATTTTATTGTTGATATTTTGTTACATAATGTTTATCTGACATTATTAGTATTAACTAGAGGTAGTTAATAGAACTGTATTTGATTATATATATAGTGTGGTGTATTGATTATTGATTTCTTATAAAGAGTTTGATTATAAGATTGATTTTGATTATACTAATTATAGTGTGGTGGTATAAGACCTATAAGTTAATAAATACATAGGCATTATAAATACATGTAGTTGAACATATATTTTTTGAGACATATTTTTTTGATTAACCTAGCTTGATTATAGAGAGTGTAGAGTTTAGTATAGTTGTGAGGTTATACACACAGTTTAACATTACTTGCATTAACACTTAGCTTGAGCACATCAGATCAGACTTTACTTGACTTGACATTGCATACCGGAAGTGTAGTTGATTCTTGGTATTTCTGATTAGGACTTTGTATCTGAGGTATACTTGACTTAGTTGGAGTTATTGCCCTTAGTTCTTTGATTGTGTACTTGATATTTACTGTGGTTGAAGTCAGTCTTGACTAGTTGCATTAGTCATTCGTTAGTCATTCTTCTTGACAGCAGTTTAGGTATCTGCATTAAGTGATTGATTGTTATTACTTGACTTTGAATACTGTACAGTTACATTTGCAATTGATACAGAAGGGGAGATAATTTGAACTTGATTTTTTTTTTGGAAATATTTTATTTGACTTGAATATTATTAGTGACTCTTAGTCATTAATATTTTTGAAAGTTTTTGGCATATACAGCGTGTACTTTGTATCATATCGGAATTTTTATCGTGTATTATTTCTACTATGGAGCCCACTGAGTACCAACCTGATACCCAGCAACAGTATGGTTCATCACGTAGACGACGTCGACGACGCCGGAACCGCAGACAAAGACCCTACTGGGACAACGACTACTACCAACCAGTACAACCTGCATATCCACCTACTCCGACTTCAACATTTCAACCTAGAGAACCTATCATCTGTTACCGATGTGGTCAAGCCGGTCATTTTGCCTTTGCGTGCTGCGTCAGATTAGACCATTCCAGACAAGCATACAGCTACCAGCAGATCAACATGGAAGACAGAGCCTTTGCTTACCAACAGCAACCACGCAAAGATACAGGTATTATAGGCAGCACCAGCGAAGTAACTGTCAAGATTAATGGTATGGAAGTAACAGCTTTACTGGATACTGGTTCAACAGTCAGCACAGTTAGTGAAGCCTTCTACAGAAAGTATCTTGCTGAACAACCCATAGAGACATTGAACAGAATCCTGAACATTGAGTGTGCTGATGGTCAGAGTATGCCGTATCTTAGATACATTACAGCAGACTTAGAGTTGCCAGGTACATCATCAGATAGACAACAGCCATGCATACTTCTAGTAGTACCAGACAGCACTTACAACAACATTGTACCACTACTCCTTGGAACGAATGTCCTCAACACAGCTATGGATGATGTTAAAACCCGTTTTGGAAACAGATTTCTCCAAGATGCGGACTTGTTTACACCCTGGTACATCACTTTCCGCTGCTTATCATTACGAGAGAAAGAATTGTAGAAGAGAAGTAACAGACTGGCAATCATCAAATGTGCAGAAGGCAAGACAGTACACATTCAACCCAACAAAGATATAGTACTTCAAGGTTACATGGACCATGAGATACCATACCATCCTGTTTGTTGTTTGCTACAACCTACAAAAAGAGCTGCCATACCAACCGATTTAGACATTGCTCCATCATTAGTCTCCTACAACTACAAAAATAATCGACTAGTTCCAGTACACATCAGCAACGTCACTACTAGAACTATCACTGTTTCACCAAACGCCATCTTGTGTGAAGTACAGCCAGTTGCAGTTACTGACATTGAAACACCTGATACCAACAACTATGATGTACTGTATGATGTGAGTCTACCAACAGATCTACTAGACGATGAACAACTAGAACAAGGAAAGCAGCTACTTCGTCAGTTTAGAGATGTCTTCAGTACTTCAGACACAGATATTGGTCACACAGATAGAGTTCACCACAGAATAGACTTGAAGGATAAAAGGCCATTTAAACAGCGACATCGACGTATCCCACCTGCAATGTTTGAAGAAGTTCGCACCCACCTTCAACAACTCCTGGCAGCTGGTATCATCCGTCGATCACATTCTCTATGGTCATCAAATGTAGTCCTGTGTAGAAAGAAAGATGGGAAGCTAAGAATGTGCATCGACTATAGACAATTAAACAACCAGACTTTTCGGGACTCATACGCACTTCCAAGAAGCGAGGAGATCTTAGATGCACTTGGTGGAAACAGCTTTTATACTGTACTTGATATGAAGTCTGGATATCACCAGGTAGAGCTTGAAGAATCACACAAACAGAGAACAGCCTTCACAGTAGGACCACTAGGATTCTATGAGTTCAATCGCCTTCCATTTGGACTTGTCAACAGCCCAGCAACATACCAGAGACTGATGGAAGATATCCTAGACGACCTTCATCTCAACATCTGCTTCATTTACCTAGACGACCTCATCATATTTTCTGACAGCTATGAGGAACACCTAGTACGTCTTGAGAGAGTTCTACAGAGATTAAGAGAGAGTGGTTTGAAGTTATCACCCAAGAAATGCGCATTCTTCCAAGAGAAAGTGAAATATATTGGCCACATTGTCTCCAAACATGGTATTGAGCCTGATCCAGCCAAGTTAGAGAAAGTAAAGAATTGGCCAAAACCAACATCACCAGAAGAGGTTAGACAGTTTCTCGGCTTTGTTGGCTATTATAGAAAGTTTGTGAAATATTTCAGTAAGATCGCCAGACCGTTAACAGATTTAATGCCAGCGCCACACAAGTCTAAGAGATGCAAGTCCAACTATAAGCAACCATCAAACTGGATATGGGGTGAACAACAAGACAAAGCCTTTAACAACTTGAAGTCACAGCTACAGAAGCCACCAGTACTTGGTTTTCCACGCTATAACCAACCTTTTGAGCTGCATACAGACGCTTCCATGCTAGGACTTGGTGCTGTACTCTACCAAGAACAAGACAACAAGAAAAGAGTCATAGCTTATGCCAGTCGTGGACTTAGTAAAGCAGAACGGAACTACCCAGTACACAAGCTTGAGTTTCTTGCATTGAAATGGGCTGTCACTGAGAAGTTTAAAGACTACCTCTACATGAACAAGTTTACTGTGCTAACAGACAACAACCCGTTGACATACGTCCTTACAACGGCCAAGTTAGATGCTACTGGACATAGATGGATTGCAGCCTTATCAGCATATGACTTCAACATCGTCTACAGACCAGGTAAAGCCAACGCTGATGCTGATGGTTTGTCAAGGTTACCAGGACTGCTCGGAAAGACCAACACTTTCAGCATGTGCACTGAATACGTGATGGCCATTTGTAACTTGCAGCACGTTCAGCCATACCTACAGTGTTTGTCAATGTCAACGACAACAGCTGATGATCCATCCTTGCCACCAAAGTCTATGGTCAACATCAAAACAGCACAGAAGAACGATAAGATTATATAAGAATGGTTATACTGGGTTCAAGAGCATAGAAAACCAGCCAAACATCAGATAGAAAGAACGCCATGGAACATCTGGTTTATCAACAACTTTGACAAGCTTATACTAGAAGATGGCATACTGTACAGAGAAATCAACATCGACCAAGAGCCAGTAAAACAGCAAGTTTTACCAGAAGCCTGTATAACCACAGTCCTTACAGCACTTCATGATGATATGGGACACCAGGGCCGTGACAAGACACTTTCACTAGTCAGAGATCGCTTTGTATGGTATGGTATGACCAGAGATGTTGAAAATTGGATAAGCCATTGCAACAGATGTGTACGACGTAAAACACCAGCCAACGAGAAAGCACCACTCATCAACATAGAGTCTTCTCAACCGTTGGAACTTGTATGCATGGACTACCTGTCATTAGAGAAATCCAAAGGCGGCTTTGAAAATGTACTCGTTATCACCGACCATTTTACCAGATATGCCTTAGCTGTTCCAACTAGAAACCAGACTGCAAAAACAACAGCAGAAGCCTTCTTCAATCACTTCGTTGTTCACTATGGTTTGCCGAAGAGAATCCACTCTGACCAAGGCGCTAACTTTATGTCCAACATCATCAAAGAGTTATGTCACATTACTGGAATGGAGAAGTCGACAACCACGCCATATCATCCTATGGGGAATGGCATGACAGAACGCTTCAACCGAACACTGCTCAGTATGCTTGGTACCCTTGAAGCAACACAGAAGAAGGATTGGAAGTCGCACATCGCTGGACTCGTTCATGCATACAATTGTACTCGACAGACAACAACTGGCTTTTCACCATACTACTTGATGTTTGGAAGACCACCAAGATTACCAGTGGACATTGCCTTTGGTTTAGACATAAACTGCAAGAAAGAACCAGCAACGAAGTATGTTGATGCCATGAAACAGCGACTTAAGAAGGCTTACGAGTTAGCAACAAGATCAGCAAGAACAGCACAAGAAAGACAGAAGTCAGGTTATGACAAGAAAGTTAGAGGAGCCATTCTGCAACCCGGCGACAGAGTACTTGTCAGAAGAGTAGCCTTCGAGGGGAAGCACAAGATTGCAGACAAGTGGGAAGAAGACCCGTACCTAGTTGTTTCACAGCCAAACAACGACATCCCAGTGTACGTGGTTCAGAGAGAAAATGGAGAGAGAAAGAAGAAAACACTACACAGAAACCTTCTACTCCCGATTGGATTTCTGCCGAGTGATGAAGAAAAGAGAAAAGATCCTGCACCTGTAGCCAGGCGTAAAGTGAGACAGCCTACCAGGAAAGAACCGACAAAGTCTGAAAGCATTGAGCAGATTGATGAGACGGAATCAGATGAAGAGTCGGAGCAGGATTACTATGTAATTGTGTCTGAGATGAGCCCACAGAGCAACAGTGACAATGATGCTACAAGTGTGGAAGTGGACCAGACAACAGGTACTCTCAATGCTACTGGTGACGGCCATGTTAGTGTTGAGAGAGGACAGGGCTCTGGTTTTGGAGGGGACGCTCTTCCTTTAGCTGAGACGAATGCTGGAGAACCAACCCCTGTAGTTGACGATGGTAATGGTACAGCGACGGGCCATGAGGATGAAGATGACACTTCAGATATGGTAGATGGCAGTGCGCTGACCGACACGTCACTTGGACCGGCAGATGTACCCACAGAAGCTCAGACAGAACAACCAACACCACCACCACAGAGACACCGACAACGTCGTATATTGCCAACACTACCACGACATTCACCATTTTCACCAGTTACTCGACCCCAGAGAGAACGCAAACCACCAGCTTATCTCAAGGACTACGTCACCACGTCCAAACAGGCCACAACACAGCCAGACTGGTTGATGAGAGTAAATTGGTTATTACATCAAGCAGAGAATGGTAGATTTAAAGGACAAGAGACAGAACTTTCCAGAACCATTATGAAGATTATGGAGAGTGACCTTTAGTGTTCCATCATGTCGAGGAAGCCATGCTTTCTGGAGAGGGGAAGACAGTTCTAATGACATGGAAGTCATTTTTTTCAACAGAGGGGAGGATGTAGCAGAGTGATTTTTCATGCTTCATAAATTATGTAATTTTCACTTTTGAAATCATTGATTTATATTAAAAATCTACTTATCAAATTCTTATTGAGTCTTTAGTTTAATTATTTCACTCTTGCAAAGTATTTTTACTAAAGGATATTTATCCTTTATGACTTGATTTAGTATATAATTTACGTATTGAGTAATGTTACTCATACATATTCATGGGGGTTAAAATGGAACTCTTGTTTTGATTGGTTCTTGGTTATTGGCGGTTAAATTGAGTTTTCCTTTGTGTACCTTGGGTAAAATTTACCTGGACACTGGTCAGTGAAAGACGTCCATTATTTACCCAGACTATTATAGCAGAAACCCATATTGACAGATTGTATATTGACTATATTCATCTACATAGTTTCCAGACATGACTAGTAAGTTGCACTTCCTTCTTTATTAACATTTTGACACGAATTAATAGATTTAATTAACTTTCCTATTTTCGAGTAAATACTCTTCAGATTGCATGTTTATAACTTCGGAATGAAAGATTTGAATGAGCGTATTTTTGGTAAAGAAGCTAGGTCATATTTTTATAAAGTAATGTAATATTTGCCGCTGATCATAGCGTAATTATGTAATGTTTAGAGATGTCGTAATAACAGTATTTTACGAATACTGCATGTAGAAAAATGGCGACATGTATGATAAGTTACTGTATATTGTGAAAAGAATATTCGAGTTACATATTGTGTAATGCTATTTTTATATGGACGAATTGAATACAATTGTCATGCGATTAGTATTTTATATAATTACGAAGAGTCCGTTCTTATTATTGTATTTTGGTTTTCAGGACTCTGATGTAGACTATTTACTTTGTGCCAAGTTCCTTATTTACTAGAGAACTCACTCCACAAGTGGTAAGCGCATAATTTGTAGTTTTTGTATTATTTTATACTATAGAAATGATAGTTATTCATGGATTATTTCCATTGGCGATTTGCGCGTTTTTAGCAAATCAGTGGTATAATTTATATGTTGGTATTCAGACATAGTAAATACTTTTTGAATGTTGTAATATTTATTAAGTTTAATTGTAAACTTTCATGGACTTGCGAGAAGTAATTTTAAGATACATTTAATTCTATTTGGTTGTAAACGCAATGAAACTGGTTACCGTTATATTTAAATGTCGGTCAGGGAAACCGGTTTGTTAAAGTACATGTGACATGTGATGTACATTTCACTACACGATTGAATGAATGAACATTCCATAGTAAATGTGTATTTACTGTTTATAGTAATACTATTACTTTAGGAATCGTTTGAACTGTATCTAAATTGTCAGTGATATTATATGTGTATAATATATTGTATATGTTACATGAACTAGCATTAATGTTTATAATCTTGTTATTTCAGAGTTTTTATTCTCTGGTAATAAAACTATCCGAACCCAGAAAGTCTTTCGTTTATTTCATCCATACCGGAAGAGACCCCTTTCACACTATTACACTCTCATGAAAAAAGTTCCACAATATTATTTACCTACGAAAACATGTTTAACCCCAAATGCCCCAGCTTATTTCATAAATAACAAATTTGAATAATGATCCCCAGTCACTCCGCCGTATTTTTGAGCCTGTCCCAAGTCAGGAGCCTCTGGCCTTTATCAATCTTGTATTATTTTATTTTTAGTTTCTTGTGTACAATTTGAAAATTAGTATGGCGTTCATTATCACTGAACTAGTATATATGTTGTTAGGGGCCAGCTGAAGGACGCCTCCGGGTGCGGGAATTTCTCGCTCACATTGAAGACCTGTTCGTGACCTTCTGCTGTTGTTTTTTCTATGGTCGGGTTGTTGTCTCTTTGACACATATATATATTGAATACTTTTTTCAAGACCAGACTGTAACCTGCCTGCTGGGTGTGACCTTTATGTCTCCATTTGTCGACCTTCATTCATAACTTCGTTGTCATTTCGTACACTTTCGTAGTCTTTGGTGGATTTGGAACCCCTCACTTCGGTTCTCTAAGTTATGTTGGGTGAAACATATCAATCCCGTGAAACATTTTGATAAAAACTGCTTGTTTGTCTTATTTTCTTAACTCGTGTCGGTCGTATTGTAATTTTCATCGAATTCCCATGTCTATTTTTTACTGACAAGTCCTACATCAAATATATCAGTACATAGCTTTGAATCAATACTATCACTTTATGATAGACAATTAATAGGGAGAATACAGCATAAAAAATGTCCAACCCTTACACTTTACAGCAACTATGAAATATACATGCCCCAAGCCAGGAACCGTTTAAATAGTGCATATTACACATATTTTATGTTTTTTAGCCCAAAAAAGGTCCCAAAATTTGTTCGCCTCCCTCCGCTCGGCGAAATTTAAAATCTCCGCCCCCTTTCCAAACTCCTGGATCCGCCCCTGACATCTATTTACACTATGTTACACACATTATCGGTAATTCATGCACTTGAGTACGGAGATATCAATGTTTCATATTATCCTCCATCAGATATAATTATTAAAAAAAATGAAAATCGGTATGTATATGTCTCTGGGTCGTGGTTTATAGTTCGTCATAAGGACGTGCAAAGTCTTCAGAATCGTGGAGGTCGACCATAGATACCATATCCAGAGACATTCTATACTAGATTAACGGGACTCGTCTCTATTGATTTTAATTAATAACTAAGTCGTCCGTATAAAGCTACCACCCAACAAAAAAGTAGTTATTTGCGTATTTCTTAGTACATTGTAATTTGATATTTGTTAATATAAAATCTGATTAATAGCCATTTACCATGACAAAAATTATTAGATTTTGAAAGAATGTTAAATCATCAAACTGATATATATTATGCATCGTTTTGAAGAACACTCCAGTCGTGCTGGGAACAATATATATGTTCCGGCTGAGTCGGGCAAAAGGGTTTACTTATCGAACAAGATGGCGGCCACTCGTAATTCATTTACAAAATACCTCAAAGTTCAAAGATCTACATTTAAAAAAACTATCCAAGGAATCTTTTCAAAAACAGCAGTTTGCAATGACAAAATGTATAACATTTCATAAAAATGTTTTTTCGTTAAACTTGAACATATAGTTATGAAGAACATGCACTTCTTAAATGTGAAAGGATTTGCTATGAAGTCACGTGACACCAGCGATGGCACAGTTCTGTCTGCAAATTTGTATAGACATTGTTATAAGTGACCAGTCCCGTTAGTATAGACTGTCCTGTCATATCCAACTTTGAAAAGTCTCAAAACATTCATGGTGCACTGTGTGGTGGCCAAAACAAGTCATTCGTTGTAGAAGCGAATGAAAGTCATAGTAAGTGTAAGCAGAGACATATATCATATGTCTCAGGTGTAAGTGATAAATTTGTCCTGGTAAAATATGTCTGGGCGGACAAACATTACTAGTATTAAAAAGTCCATGGTAACAGAATTTACTAGTATATTTAGTCCGATGTTAGTAATATATGTCCCCAGACTAATTTTTCTCGGTAATTATGTCCTTTAAAATCATATAATAAATTCAATTACATTTAAACCATGGAAATTTAAATGTTATGTTTTAGTAATGTTTAAGAGTTGCATAGTTATATTTTTGATAAAATTCATGTCCCCAGACTAATTTTCCTAGGAAATCATGTCCATGTCATTAATAGTAGTAAGTTAAAATGTCCATGCCCTTAATTTTAAAAGGTGAATATGAAGGTAATATGTTTTAATATTGCTAAAGACAAAACGAAGAAGTTGTGTATCAAATTTGTCTCCAGACTAATTTTCCTAGGAAATCATGTCCATGTCATTAATAGTTCTAGGTTAAAATGTCTATGCCCTTAATTTTAAAAGGTGAATATAAATGTAATTTGTTTTAATATTGTTAAAGAGTTGTGTTTTAATTTTTTTAAATAAAATTTATGTCCCCAGACTAATTTTCCTAGGAAATCATGTGTATGTCATTGGTATTCCTAGGTAAACATGTCCATGTCTTTTATTATAAAAGGAAAATGTTATAAGCAATGGGAACTCAATATTCATGTTTTAATTAGGTTATAAAGGAAATGTCCTTCATTTTAATTGAAAAAAAAAAAGGAAATTTTCCAATCTTATCTAACATTTTTTTCATCTATTTTAAATATATTTTATGATATAATAAAACTATAAAAAAAACAATTCTTGGGACAATTTTTCCTAGGAAAACAAGTGCCAGACATAATTTACTAGCTATGGACTTATTTTTCTAGGAACATTTGTCCTAGGACTTATATTCCTAGTAAAATCATGGACATGAACTTGATTAACTAGGAAAAAAAGTCTGGAGGACAAATTTTACTACCGGACCAAATTTACTGTTACATAAGCACGTGGAAAGATAGGGTTGACGTAGAAGCATTATATTGGAAACGCACTTACAATCGGGAAAGACAATGGAAAAGGTTTCGATGCGACCTTACTAGTACGATTTCACTGTGACTATCCCAATTTCACTACGCCTTGTAGATTATGTTAAACATGGCTGTTACACTACTTTGGTAGCTGTATTGATTTAATGTATGCCTGGTAACTCTTCTTTGGGTCATATCACTTTTTTATATTTGTTGATTCTGTCAGGGGTCCCAGACAACACTACAATATATACTATTTTTTGTAAGATATATATATATATATATATATATATATATATATATATATATACAACTCGTCTAAACATCAACCCAACAATGTTAGATCTGTAAATTTGCTTTCGCAAATTTTTGGTTCTTCCCTCTCTATATATATATATATATTATAAGTATGTTCTTCTGTTTTTATGCTTTTACATTTCTTTTGATAAAATCTTACATGTAATGAATCATTTTCTTAATTTCTGATGTTATCATCTGTTATTATATGCAGGTCTAGTCTATACTAACTATATGTTCAATGTTGAACGAAAACACAATTTTTTATGAAATTTTATACCAATTTTGTCATTGCAAAATACCGTTTTTGAAAAGATTCCTCGGATACTTTTTTAGATCTATTCTTTGAACTTTGAGGTATTTTGTTAGTATTATGTGAATTCCATGTCAGATCGTTTGTAATGGTACCACTGGTCTTATGTGTATCAATATATTTAATATTGAAATTCTCGATTACTTATTTATTTAAATCAATAGCTTTAATTCACATGTGTAGTGGATCAACTTTATTACCAAATGGGTAAATTTTCATTCATATTTCAAAAATCAGTACTTTTTAAAATTAATACAGCTTGGCGAGCCTTGATTCATAGATATAAATTGTAGTTGTTGGTGTTGTAGTATGTCAGTTTGAATAAGGATATCCAGGTTTCAATGCCCTATATATATATAGTTGTGGTACCATGGGGAACTTACAGCTAAACAACAGAGGCACCGATCCATGTAGTGTTAGAAATATCATTGTCGGTTAGTACTAGTTTTACTTGCATCAGATTCTCATTTTGAAAAATATTTAAGAACATCGAGAAACCGTTGTAAATTATTTAAGCGATTATAAAGCACCGTGAAATAGGCCCAAAAGTATTCAGAATCAAGCGTGTATGCATGCCTTAGTGCGATATATTCCTTAATTTGAAACGATTTCCAAAATTTTATAACAGCAAAATTTTAATAATATCCGTACAAATTGAACAGACCTGTACTACTCATTGTCCAACTGTCAAAACGACGTACGACCTGTGCAGTTTCTACTTATCTTTCATAGGTGGAACCTGATACGACCGTATGACTAGCATATCTTTGAAAGATAGCTGGAATAGCTTCCTTCTTATCCATAACATTTTTCGTCCAGCAAGTTTAAACTGAATATAGTATAGAATGGAGACGAGGAGTGTGTCAAAGATCGAGACAACAACTAACCCGACCAAAGAGCAGAAACAGAAATGACCCATCAGTTTAGATTGAGTAATACTAGTGTAAAGGGAATAGAGAAGCCAAATATCTTTTTATATGTATATATAATATTGAAACAGGAGATACGTTTAGATTGTATGTGTCAAAACAGATATTTGGAATTTTTTAGTATCCACATTTGATTCACACCGTCCCACATAAGGGATTTCCTGTCTTCTGCTTCAGTCTTCTTATTCTGTCAAGACATCAAAAATCACCATTACCTCACTTTCTTATGTTCTATTATGGGTTATATTGGTCTTCGCCTTTTCCTTTTTCCACTAAGAGTTCAACTTTATGACACTTTTGTAATGGTTGTATGTTCTTTTCGAAAGACGTGTCCAATCTTTTTCCATCTCATAATATTTTTTTTCCATCTACTAAGTTCCTTTGTGATGTCAGTAAGTTTGCATAGGTAATTGGCAGATCTAGCAATAAAACGTTCTTTCCTAGGACGCTAATGTCGGTTTGGTATCCACAAAAGTGACAGAAAAACATGTTCTTCATCTTTGGTTGGAACTCCAATGGAATTTATAAAGATCATACAATAGTTATCTGTGATAACAGACCTATCATGATTTCCCTTTTTGTTAAATGTCGTGAGACTTTATGTAGCTGCTGAAATGTAAATCTATGCACTGTCCTTTAATTTATTCTGTTTCGTGATTTGTGCACAAAGTATAAAAACTATGATAAGGACCTATAAGGGCTACGTTTTCGCAGCTGGATGGATATCTGTTAAATCTCTTAGTTAATAAAATTAACGGTACCAATTTTCTTGCACCAGATGCGCATTTCGACAATACATGTCTCTTCAGTGATGCTCGTGGCTAACTGAATATTCGAAATCCAAAGCTTATATAAAAGATGAAGAGCTATAATTCAAAAGGTCCAGAAAGTATAGCCAAATCCGTTGAAGGAATCAGAGCTTTGCATGAGGGAGATACATTCCTTAATTTATAATAATTTCTATCATTTTGTAACAGCAAATTTTAATAACACAAAAAAAACCGTATTTTCATGCCAGTTCCGAAGTTCTGGCTATACTGGGCTGATGATACCCTCGGGGACTAATAGTCCACCAGCAGAGGCATCGACCCGGTGGTAGTAATAAAATTAACGGTACCAATTTTCTTGTACCAGATGCGCATTTCGACAATACATGTCTCTTCAGTGATGCTCGTGGCCAAAATATTTGAAATCCAAAGCTTATATAAAAGATGAAGAGCTATAATCCAAAAGGTCCAAAAAGTATAGCCAAATCCGTTAATTGTCAATGCGTGTACCTAATTCCTTTATCAAGCAGTTTATATAATGTGAGCTATATACCCAAACGATGTTGATTGGGGTATATATACGTCAACTTTAGCCCATTACCAATTTGCATAGTCCTCGACTGAATCCATTAGATGACTTAAAGTTGTGTTTTTAAAGTTATTGAAACTAGACGGTAAAATAAACGGGACTGTACCTTCATGATTTTTTTATCGTCAAGACCTTCAACCTCAATGGCTACCAAACTACAGTGTCGGTAATTAATATATATATATATATATATATATATATATATATATATATATATATATATATATATATATATATATATATATATATATATATATATATATATATATATATATAACTCGTCTAAACATCAACCCAACAATGTTAGATCTGTAAATTTGATTTCGCAAATAGTTTGTTCTTCCCTCGCCGGGATTCGAACCCATGCTACTGAGATATCGTGACACCAAATCGCCTGCACTGTAGCTGTCCCGCTAGACCACACAACCACCATATACATAGTTATAAAATGCAACGGCAAAAAGATGTAAAACACTGATTGTGATCTTGGTTTCGACTTCTAGGATTTAAAAAAAAAACCGAAAAGTTATTATATATATATACTATTGTGTCAATAGTTTATCACTTTATCGCGTAGGAATTCCACTACAAACCTTCAGATAACGGATCTACGCTATGATCAGTAATACTTGATAATAGCTTATCTAGTGTAATTACCATGATTACAGATATAGGTATTAAAAGATACAAGATATGTTTCTTTAAAAAATGTACAAACTTAACATGATTAATGTTTATTTTCATGTCATATCAACCATTTCGTATGAGAAAAAACAGACACATAGCATTGAATGTAAGGACAGGAAAGAATTACAGGAATTTTACGTGTAAAACGATGTAAAACGATGACAACGAAAGCATCATCAACGCTGCAGTTATCTTAGGTATGTTAATTTTTATCACTTTTTAGCAGGACACATTTATTTTCGAAAATCTTAAAACAAAAAAAAAAAACTTGAATCTAAGAAACAAATAGGACCAATTTATCCTGAATATTGTATAAAAAATAAACCCAACAGCAATATGTAGTGTTTAGTAACATTTTGAGGAAATATGTAAAACTTTTGAAAACTGTTTGTGTATGCATTGCTATGGACTCATTAATGATAATGGTTCACCTTCTGCATGTAGGACAAACATACAGGGAAACGGGAGTTTACTTACCTCTTTCCTGTAGAGAATTCTTCAACGTAATATGTCAATTTGAAAATGCACAACCCGTTATTGGTTTATTATATATTCATAGAAAAAGAGAAAAGACAAGATTAATGATGGCAATGTATTATCATTGCAAATTTCGTAAAGACTCTTATTGTAGGTCAGATCATCTGGCGACAGGAACTACGTCTTACTTGACCAGAAATTCATGTTCTTGACTATAATAGTATGGTAAGATTAACATTTATCACTTTTTATCAACTATGTGTTTGTAAGAGCATAAAAAGTATGTTATTTACTTTATAAGCCGTGATCGGTTTACATCTGTTCAAAATATAAAAAATGCTAAGAAACCAGATAATTAAGGAGGAGAAACTGCAGTGTAAATCCGTTTTTTCAGTGTTTTCATATGCTCCGTAAAAAATAATCATATATAGTGTTTCCTGGAACATTTTAGACAGGTGATGTGTAATAAGACGATGGCAATACTTCATTAATTCATACAACAAAAAATAATATCAAACTTAAGGTAGCACAATACAAAGATTTTTTCACCCCCAATCAGACAACTATAAACTGATGTAATTTCTTCATTTCAACTTTGAATTTTATAAATGAGGTACCAAAAGAAAGAAGAAAAATTAATCTTTCAAATGGTGATAATTTCATTATGACATAATTATAATATAATTTATTGTTATGTAATAAGTTGCTATATTGTGATGTCCATACTTGAATGAATTTAGCTTCTTTGTTATTCATAGCATCCCAAAATATTTTATAGATTCTTGTACAAAACAGTTTGACCTCCAAAATTGTGTCTCAGATTTTTCCTATTGTATTTCATTCTCTCATAAACCTCCAATGAAGTTTGCAACCTCAATTCATAAGAGATCACTTAATTCAATTGGGTATAAAATTTGCTCAGCCTCTATTGATGTTTTTGGAAATCTGAGACACAGTTTTGAAGATAACTGGTCAAGGAACAACATGTGTGAAAAATAGGCATATAGGGGCACCCATCTAGGAGCTAATTTCATTTAAAACTACATTTTCATGACAAAAATGAATGTGTCACAATTGAATAAATAAGAATTTTCCTACTTGTACCCCATTAACTTCAATATAATTCAAACATGTACCATGGGGATACTTAAGGATTGGCCTTTAATCAAAAATCAATTAGGTTTTGACCAGTAAGAAAGCATTCCATTTCAGCAATTCTAAATATATAAAGAAAATAGACACCCTATGCAACAAAAATCAGATCTGGCGGGAGATGTTATATCATTAGTGACCTTGCTGGAAGTCAGTTGCTACAGATATGGTCAAAACACCGCCCACCATGATAAACCTTTACTATTAATGATCTCAGAAGTTTAATTACACATTGAATTTACTTTCTTCAATATGGATTTTATTCATTTAGTACATAAAATAATATGTTTTGATTTTTGCATTGTTACAAAAAGTAAGTTATGCTTTGTACACAAAATGATCAGTTGGGCAGTCTAGAGGATCCACGTGGGGGATTTCTAAAATTGTAATTGTATACAATGAAAATATGGTGTTTTACACAAAGTACATTTTTTCATGTTTGCAGTTTCATAATGAAATATTCAATTTGTATTTTCTTTCAAAAAGAATTTATATTTCAACATTCTCCTTAAAGGGGCTCTAGCTGTCAAATTTATGGTCACCGGTTTGACTCAAATTCTCATATTTGATTTAAAACGATGTAAAACACTTATCCAAACTATCAAAAGTCTAAAATAAACAGTTTATAGAGCATGGGGTAGATAATATATAGTTTCGTTTCGTGTGTATTTTAGTCCAGACGCTATCTAATTAACTATCGATTTGACCTCAGATGACCATATAAGCGATGTAAACATAAATAAAGATATGAATAGATTAAACCAACACGAGCAATTGGATTTTTATAGGTGTGTTTGATTTTATTTTATAGATTAAAAATAGTTGTTTCTCACTGTTTTTAATCGTATAAGAATGATTTTATGTGCATTGAATTAGTAATCAAATGATTTACCGTAGTTTCACTTTCATTGTTGACATTCTTTTTCTACACGTAAAATGCATGCGTTGTCAATCTCTAGCTAGGGGTTAAATTGAAGTTCACATGAATACGGATTTAAAGAGGTCGCCACATTCACTTGCATGTGAATAACTAATTATCAATGTTTCTTAGCATAATTTGACAAAATTGAACCTTTTTGGCTGCAAAAAGCGAATTGTTATTTCTCTATTTCACTTTCATTATTGATTGAATAGAAAAAAATCAAACTTTAGATTTTTTATATATCTCGTAGCTAGTGCCCCTTTAAGATATTCTAGTATAAACATCAAAAACATTAATTGTTGTACAATTATATTTGTTTAATATCTGTACATTTATATTTTGATTCTCCCTATATCTCCGAACAGATGTGTTTTTTTTCTCCTGGCAGCTCCAATAAAGAAATGTATTTTTATTTGGAATTCAATAACTTCATTTTCCCATAAATCCCTAATCCACCTCTTTTTCATAACTGTTATTTTTATTGCTGGTCAGTGGTCATAAAGCTATCAAATAATTATATTGATTAACCACAAAGTACTGCCCACATGTTTTTATCTTGTATCAGTCAGACACGTACATTTGTTTATAAAACTAATTATCATCAAAACTCATTAACAGTGCAAGATATGTAAATTCAAATGTTAAAACATTTTTGGACGAATTTACTTACAATGATTTTTGTATTGAACTGACTGCTAGTCATTATTCTTATTTAGGTATTGTAATAAAATGTAATGGTAAATTTCAATTTAGCCATTAATACTCTTATGGAAAAGGCAAGAAAGGCCTATTTCAAAATAAAGAAAACTGTTGGTCTCAATAATCTATATAGACTACTCGAAAAAATGTTCGATACATTAATATCACCTATACTTATGTACTGTTCTGAAATTTGGGGTGTTAACTCATCCTTAAGGGACTCTGAACCCTTTGAAAAATTACACATTAAATTTATCAAAGAAGCACTTGGTGTTCATTGCAAGGCTTCAAATGATGCTTGTCGTGCTGAGCTTGGTAGAATTCCACTCAAAAATAAAATTGTTTTTTCAAGCATAATTTTTTTTAGGGCATATACTTTCATCAGAAAATACCCTTGTAAATCAAATTTTCTGTGCCACAAGATTTTCAAACCCCTGGATCCTAAAAACTCAGTGCATTTTACAAAAATTAGGATATTCATATCTTGTTGAAAAAAGTTGTCTAACAAAGCAGCACTTGGGACAAGTAAATCAGAGAATTTGTGATCAGTGCTTGCAAAATCAAAATGCAAACATACAGGAGTCTTCTAAGCTCAGTTTCTTTCGTCAAGTCTACAAAATGGGTCAAGACCTTCATATGTTGATTCACTAAACAATTTAAATGATAGAGCAACAATATGCAAAATACGCATAATGGCACATCCTTTAATGATTGAAAGGGGAAAACATCTAAATATTCCCAGAGAGGAAAGATACTGTCCTGTCTGTAAAAATGGGGAAATTGAGGATGAACAACATTTCTAATTAAAATGTAATAGATTTACCCCAAAGCGAGAAATATTAGAAAATAAAATAAATGTTATATTTCAAATACAGCGTAACATTACTGTTGATGAAAAAATATCTCTATTGGTTAATAATAGCTCAGCATTATTACTTAGACTGTCTTCCTCTTTCATATCAGAGTGTCTAAATATAAGAAATAGTGATCTTATATGATACATCATTTTGTAGTTTTTCATAATAGCATGATATATTATCATGGAACCTTTCATTCTACCATGTCAATTATTATAGTTATATGTAATGCTATAGGTCTTAACCATTTATTGTTAATGAGTTTGTGCCAATAAAAATATTTGTATTTGTATTTGTAAATAAATGTTTCTTCTGTGCTTTTGGAATATTAAGAAGTAACAAAAACAGCTGAAAATGAAATTTTGATAAAATTAAGTTGTTTTTGTATTGTGCTACCTTAAATCGCCCATCGGTAATGGCAATGGGAACCGATGTTAACACTCTAAACATACAAATTCTGTCACGCTTTTATTCTAAACGCCATTTTTTCTATTGTTCCCATGGTATAATTCTCTGAACAATTTTTAATTCAAGCGTAGATTGGCGTTTGTTGATAGACATAAAGAAGACTTTGGTTGTTTTGATAGCGTCGGCTTAAATCGTTTCAGATTATAAATTAGTCTTACATTATCGTTAAACTTACGATGAGTTTTGTATAGTCAAACGTGTTTTATTATCTAATGTAAAGTCACAAGCTATATTGATAGCAACACAAACATTTTGGGCCTATAACTATTTTTAAATTGCTTATACAGATACCTGAATATAACCTGAAGTGGATAGGAATTAGGATTTGACCCTTTTCTGTGTTGATTCATGCGGAACGGTAAGTTCAGTTTATTTTGAAAAAAAAATGCGCAGAACTTAATTTTGTTTGAATTCCATAGGCTGTAATATTTCTAAGGATTGATCAGGACAAACTTCACAGAACTTAATTTTGTTTACATTCCATAGACTGTAATATTTCTAAGGATTGACTAGGACAAGGTCAACATTATCTATTTCTTAAACATGCTTAATCTTTAGCATACAGTATTACTGTTTTTTTTTTATTTTGCAAAATCAAATACAGACTTCGATATAGTCCAAAATACTTATATGTACCATTAAAAATCAGATCCGACAAATAAATTGTTCATAAACGTCCTTGTTAATGTAATTTCTCGTCACATTTATTAACCATGAAATGTCTTCAAAACGATCTTATAATTAAATGTTATTTGTCCATGTATTGGAAGTCTATACTTTTCATATTATGGGTGAGGCCAACTTGTATTATGGTAGATTCATTCTTGCTGTTTAATTTCACTATCAACACTCAATGCTATATCGTCGCTGAGAAAATGTATGTATTTTTATCTTAAACAGGGAGTTATGCTTTTGACGTCAAAACTTATTTATTGTAAAACCGTGTTTTTTTTAGTTTTAAAATTGAGAAGGGAATGTGAAATGTGTCAAAAAACAACATTGTTCATTGTAATATTGTTCTTGGGTAAAATGAGTATTTGTATAAATCTTTAGTGGATGTAATTGGTCTGAAAGAATAAATATGTGGATAATGTCGTGTTCTTGTATCGGATTGTGTGAGTAGATCTGTCGGGTATATGGCTTCAAGATGGTGTATGATTTTGTAGAAGATGAAGATGCGTGTGCGTATTCCCCTTTTCTCAAGAGTTGTCCAATTAAGTGCTTGCAGTATTTCAGTGACTGAGCTTGTGTTATTGCATCTGTTGCATGTGTACCTAGCTGCGCTGCTCTGGACTATCTCAGGTTGGTGTGTTTGTGATTTAGTTTGTGGTTTCCAGACGCAGCTGCTGTATTCCAGCTTTGGTATTACAAGTTCTATATATGCTTTTTTTGTTTAAATCTTTTTGAATTTACATTTAAGTTTCTCTTAATGTAATTGAGCTTTTGTGTGGCTGCAGCTGTGATGTTGTTCACATGTTTGTTCTATTTTAGGTCATTTCGAATGGTCATGCCCAGATATTTCTTTTTGCAGTACATGTTGGTGGAGAGTATAGTCAAATTTAAATAGGGTGTTCTTGGTTGTTTTCTGAAGGACTGGGCACTTGTCCGGACGCAATGATATGAACCAGTACCTCTTCCGTTTGGCTGCTGATGTAATGTCTTCTTGCAGTTTTTGTCTGTATTTTTTTTTGTTTGTGTCTTCTTTGTTTCGTATTGTTTTATACACTATACTGTTATCTGCAAATAATCTTAGGTGCTGTGTTTAATGTATTCATTAAAGTTTTTAATATACACAAGGAACAGGATATGGCACAAAACTGTTCCTTGGTGAACACCAGATGTTACGTATATTTTGCTTGATTGAACACCATCAATAATGACTGTTTGCGTGTAAGAAGTGAGAAAATCTTTTATCCATTTTACGGTGTTCAATGCCATACTATTTTAGTTTGTAGACGAGTCTTTTTTGAGATATTTTGTCAAATGCTTTTGCAAAGTACATCACACATTAAGTAAGTTTGGATATATTTTACTAGTTCTTGAATGAGATACGAGTTGGGTTTCACATGATCTTGATGTTCGGAATCCGTGTTGAAGGTCGTTCACAATTTTGTTATTTTCTAGGTAGTCCATCATATTACTGGTTTTAATGAGTTCCATGATCTTACATGGTATGCATGTGAGTGATATGGGTCTATAATTTATTGAATTGTGTTTATCCTCCTTTTAAATACAGGACGGACATTTGCTTAAGTACTGTTCCGCAAATTTGTTCTGGACCAGTTGTTTCATTAGTATTGATCTTGTCCAGTATAATATTACACCCTTCTTTGAAATGGTGATCTTTTTCATTTTTTGATAGTTTGATTTCCCTTTATCCGGAATAGGCTCACTTGATGTTTCTTCGGAGAATGCTTTTTGAATCTGACTATTTAGGATGTTAGATTTATTAGAGGTGTTATCAGTTAGTTTACCATCTTTTCTATGTGCAGCAATGCCTGCATTGTCATTTTTCATATTTTTAATGTATGTGAATGAGTTCTTAGGTTGTTTTTTGTCTGATGTTGTCGTATGGTTCTTCTACTGGTAGGTCAAATATCATTTTTTCGATGTTATTCCAGTAGGCATGACACATTTCTTTTTGTTATGTTATTTTAAAGTTTTTTATTTTTTCATTTTATACCGACAGTGTTTGCTCCTTTTATGTAATCCTTTTTGTTCGGTGTGAGCCAAGGCTCCGTGTTGAAGGCCGTACATTGACCGTTCTTTTATTATAAATTGTTATTTGGATGGAGAGTTGTCTCATTGGCACTCACACCACACCTTCCTATATCTATTTTAACTTTTTTATCATGATTTTTAAGCTGTGTTGTGTGTGGTTGTATTCCGGGGGATGATTTCTTGACTGATTGAAGTAGCCATTCTGTGAATGTATTCCACAGTTCATCGGTAGGCTGTGATAATGACCTTCGATTACTTGTGGGAGTTTCTTTACTTCTTCTTTGTTGTTTTCCAAGTTAGCTTTTTATACTGGTAAGTTTTTCTTGTATTTTTTTTGTTGCGCTTTAGAAATAGTGCTGATCGGCATAGACGATACCATTGTCTGCATTCCCGATAGTTGGCATAGGCTCCACTTCGTTGACTATGCTTGGTATCTTGATGAGTTCAAGATCAATTGGTCTGTATCCCCTTGTGGGCTTTTTTACAATCTGCTCAAGTGAATTTTCATTTAGAATGTTTAGAAGTTGTTAAAGGGGCTTGATATCTGGTTTGCTAGGGATGGTGCATGGAATATTCCTGTTGATGTTCCCAAGATTAAAGTCGTCACCAAGAATGATTTGTATTTTGGTTTATCCGATCTAGTGAAATTTTAAGTTGTTCAATGGATGTGCCATTATCAGATAGAGGTAGAAAATAACTCCCAACAATTAACTTTCTGGCATTTGTCATATTCATTTGTACCCAAATAGACTTTGAGTCTGTTTGTAGATCTCTAATTTCAGAAAGAGTTTTTTTTTTTTTATGTTAGCAAAATGTAGTTTTTCATAATCTATTAATTCAAATTTTGATCACGTTTTACGAAATACTGCGCCATGTTATCAGTCCACGAAACAGTGATACTTAAAGTACTTTAGTAAATATTTGTTTTTTGTCCTTTTGTGAAGTTGAATCATATAAAATCCACATCAATGACATACCAGGTCGTTACTGGAGTGGTTATAAAAACTTAACAAAGAAACCTGGCTGTTTTTATAATAAGTAGCCTATGTATTAAAAACCGAATTAATTTCTGGAGTATTTATGCATATTTGAATGAATTCTTGTCGCTTTGAATAAAAAACAACAACAAAAAAACAACACATTAACTAAATGTAAGTACTGGATGTTTGGTGGACGACCATTCGCAATTATACAACTTTTACAAAATACACGGTTACTACTTCGGAAATCGGAAATTAACTAAGTGTTAATCTGAAATTAAACATCTATTGTGGTTAAAATGTCTGTTGTCTTCTATGATCATTATAAATGCATTTTTTGTTTATACATTTACTAAAATAATGTATGTATAACGATCGAGGTAAGTATATATATATTTTATTTTCTGTGACTGTATCTTGCATTAATTTATTATTTTCTGTGACTGTATCTTGCATTAATTTGTGGGATCCTTTACTATAGATAATTGAGCTGATCTGTAACAATAACATCTCCATGCCTTATATATCATATACTATAGTACGACTCAAGATTAAAACTGACGAGGAAAGGTAACACACGGCCACCGAAAGATTTATTATTGTGAAGCCCAGACGGTCGTGTGGTCTAGCGGAACGGCTAAAGTGCAGGCGATTTGGTGTCACGATATCTCAGTAGCATGTGTTCGAATCCCAGCATGGGGAGAACAAAAAAATTGCAAAAGCAAATTTACAGATCTAACATTGTTGGGTTGATGTTAGATCTTTAAATGAAATTTGCGAAAGCAGTAGCATGGGTTCGAATCCCGGCGAGGGAAGAACAAAAAATTTGCGAAAGCAAATTTACAGATCTAACATTGTTGGGTTGATGTTTGGACGAGTTGTATATACATGATGTATACAGCCATGTATCACCATCATTGCTGGTGATCCGATTGATACATCTGTTGTAGAGTTGTCACGGACTCAGACGTACTTATATATATATATAATAGATAACCAAACCGGTTCTACGTATGCCATATCTCCAAAAAAAAATAGTGTTGTGGTTTTAATACATATGCCATGTGTTTGAAGTTGTTTTCCCCCCTTTGACGATAAGAGGTTGGAAATTTCCTTTTATTTTACTGCAGTCCGTCTTATTTGACTTTTATTGGATTTAAGAATAAAGTCACCCCTTTTACATATTTCTGAAAGACTTGACTGTAATTTATACTCGTTGTCTCGGTATATTCAATAAAATGCACAATTTCAACACAACATAGCTTTTAAATGTGTAATGAATTTTAAAAAAATGGGTTGAAAACAAAACACTAATCGTAAATAACATGTCAAGACAGAAAATGCAAGTACAAACAAAAATGGTACAGTATAAATATTATTGTACTTTTTTGTTGATTTACAGGTTCTAACATGAAAGCTCTTATAGTGTTTGTAGTGTGCTTGTCGACAATATCTTACATAGAAGGTAAACTATCACATCTTCCTAGTTCCTTATTAAGTATTCGTTGTCATGATTAGTATAAGGCGTGGACTATTTTATACACAAACTAACTATGTCACTGTCTGTATAACGATACATCATTACAGATCATATCTCTTTATTTTACAACAACACGATATAAAACACTTACAGATTTTAAATTGATAAACTTCATTAGGATATATACTAACTTGAGAAGCCAGTTTTATTTAGTTTTTACTTATTAAGTTATTATAAGACGGCAACGAAAACAAACACAATTGAGAATGGAAATGGGAGATATGTCAAAGAGACAACAACCCGACCAAAGTCTTGTGTATAAAAAGGAGTTGAAAAATTAACTTAAAATAAACACCATTCCATTACGTCTAGTTATTTTGATATAAAAGTTTCACCCAATTTATTTACACTATAAACCCAATATTTAGTAAAATTTGATGTCTAACTACAGGCACTCTAGAGGAGGACTTGGATAAGTTACAGCAGGACTTCAGTAACTGGTTGTTTTCAGAGAATCCACAATTCGCCACTAGTATAAACATACATAAGTATGACGACAGACTCGACGATTATTCACTAGATGTGTTCGATAGGTGGAAGGTATCAGGCTTTCTTTTACTATACGTTATGATTATATACCAATACAAAGAGAAGATAAAATTATATAACGGTATCACCAATATATTTATACAGTAGACATTCAAATACTTAGATGTACATATTTGAACTTACCAAAAAAAGTAATTACATTATTGATGTGTTTGAGCTTTTGATTTTGCCATTTGATTAGGGACTTTCCGTTTTCAATTTACCTCGGAGTTCGTTTTTTTTGTTATTTTACTTTTTGTACTAGTATATGCAAAGTAATTCAAAATATTTCTCCGTATATATACGAGTCAGACAGATATAAATTGGAGTTTATACATCATAATAAGAATTATTAAACCCAAAGATCCGTATTTTTGAAGAAATAGGAAAGTTGCATTAAGCTTTGTCATTGCATATTTGCTGTTTAACTTTTAACAGTTTGTATTTTCATAATTTTTGTATACGTTTATTTTTCTATGAAACGAAATTCATGCTGGTTGGTTTCTTTTGTAGAATGCTGTTGACGGTTATCTTCAACAACTTGCTGCTATTCCAAGAAATTCGTTATCTGCAAAATATAAAATAGACTTTGATATATTTGAGAATTTCCTCAAAACATATCAAGAGGGTTATAACTGGAAAGAGTAAGCATATTATTTTGACACTGATACTCATCTATACTAATATCGACTAGTATAGTATAGTACTTAAAAATCCTATGGGGAAGAATATAGAATAATATTAGGGATTCTACTTTTTATATTTTTCCCATTTGTGTTTCGGGCACGATACATTGCTTTTTTACATGTAGGGAAGATCGTTCTGGACTGTCACTTGACCAGTCTGCTACCAATGTACAACACATGTGTAAATGAATATTATATACAGAATAAACGACATGGTGTATCAAATATGTGTAAATGAATATTATATGCAGAGTAAACGACATGGTGTATTAAATGATTCACGTACCACCGTTTAGTTCATTCGATGAAGTATATGTTAGAAGTCCCAAGTCAGGAGCCTGTAATTCAGTGGTTTTCGTTTATTTATGTGGTACATATTTGTTTTTCGTTCATTTTTTTTTATATAAATAAGGCCGTTAAGTTTCTCGTTTGAATTGTTTTACATTGTCTTATCGGGGCCTTTTATAGCTGACTATGCGGTATTGGATTTGCTCATTGTTGAAGGCCGCGGTACGGTGACCTATAGTTGTTAATGTCTGTGTCATTTTGGTCTCTTGTGGACAGTTGTCTCATTGGCAATCATACCACATCTTCTTTTTTATATTGTATATCTGAGTTTTACTATCTTAGTTTCCAAATAGTATTTACGAACGGTTTTTGACAATAGTGATACGAATGTACAAAACAGGATTTTATGACATACTGAAAAATATATGAAATAAAAGCAGTTTTCACCTCTGATCTTCTGACATTGTTACATCTTTTAGCAGCATATGGTTTTTGAGTTTTGATTTTTGTATAAACTGTGGATTACAACATTGATTTTGTTTTCAGCTACAATCCTTTGAATCCAATAAATTTTCTTGAAGGACCACACATTGATCCAGACTATTTAGTTAGTATAACACCCCAAAATACACGTGGAGATTTTGAAAATTTCATAGCAAGAATAGAAGGCTTCCCGAAGCAGGTATGGATACTATGACTAGAGATATTCAAATCATTGTACAATTAATTTAAAATACTTTTTTATAAATGTATTTTTTTTATTATTTATACGTATACTTATAACATTTGTAAACAAACAAGTATCACGGAAATATTTCTTCCTATGGATAGAACATTCAACTTACAAATGTTTCTTTCTTTGTCAAGTTGTAGTTTTATATTGTGTTCTTTCTACAACAAAAATGAATGAAAATTACAGGATTGTTGCAAAGTCAGATTGAACATATCAATGGATATCTGTGACATGTGACCATATGTTTCACAACGTTCAACCTAATCACGAAGGGGTTCGGATAATTTCGAAATGAAGTACATATTTCTCAGATCTTAATAAATTCACTGTTCTCATAAATTTTGATATTTTAAAAAGCCAAAGATTATGGAAATTATTATGATTTTGTTTTCTTTGCCGAGTTTAGCTGCAGCAGATTAAATCACGATTTAAGAAAGCAGTCTCACAAGGGAACACATATAACAACGTCTCTATTGTAAGTAAACGGAGTTATATCAAATATAAAGTGCATAGATCCTTCAATTTTATAGCTTCATTTTCGTTTTCATTTATTTCTTATCGGTTGTAACTTGATTTCAAGCACATTTATGATGAAATAAAAAAAATATGTTTGCCAAATTTTCATTTACCCCAATTGTTTTCCTTTACTACAGGTGATATTAACCCTTCTGCTTCTCAGTTTTGTTCAATCGTAATTCATGTTTGTTTTGTTTCTTTTTGTTTTACATTTTTACTAATTTTATTTAGTTCAAGGTACCTTCTATGATCGACCATGGTATAACATCCAGACCAGAGGATTTCAGTTTTTACTCTCCGTTTAACGACACACTAGATAACATCACAACTATACCGAATAACATAAAGTAATGTTGATTAACATAAACTTATATTATGTACATTTTATAATAGTATACCGTTAGATGCAACCACGTTCAATTCAATAAATCAGTAAAATAGTTTTTACTTCTAACAAAAGGAAATTTTAATGCCTGATATTCCTTAATCCACCAGTCGATTTGATATTTCTTTTGTTCGTATGCACTGCGCTGATATTGTATTTGTACGTTTATATTGTCTACACGTCGAGTTTAAGTTTGTTCTGATCAGAGAATAACGTCTTTAATCAAAGTTTGTGTAACAAAATGCGCATTCACGTCGTTTCCAAATAGCTAGTTTCATTCAATCATTATATTTATCGTTATGTTTAATTCTTTCTAGATACTGAATGAATGATTTTATTCTCATAAACTAGTACATAGCTACAGAGATAATAACAGTTCATATATAATACATATCTTTGTTTCGCATGTGTGAAAATAAATAACATTATAATAATATTACAGTTCCTTTAACCAGGAAGACAGACTTTCAATGATATATATCGTATAAATCTACACAATTTTTCTAGTTCTACAACATTTTCAGATGAGAATACATTTTTAAATTTAATAATGTTTGCATTTTTGTTACAATAGTGTGGTAAATATTTTTCTCTTTCTATGTTAAAACAATTGCATGACATAATGTAGTGAAATTCATCGCCAATATCTTTAGAGCTACAGAGATTACAAGACCTTTCCGATCTCGGAATAGTTTGCCACCTTCCTGTCTCCACTGGCAAACGATGATTTCCGCATCTAAATTTACACAAAGTATATAAAAAATTAAAAGGCAAAGTCGACAAATACTTTTCAAATTTAAATTCAGTCTTGAAAATTCTATAACATAAACCTTTTGAAGATTGGTATAAATCTGCACACCACTCTTGTCGAAATTGGTCTTTAAGCTTTTGCTCAATACTTAATTTTATCCATTTTTTGTTAAAATAATCTTGACAATGCCATACATTTGACATGCCACATTCATCAAAAATTTTCTTAATACATAAAATCCATTTATTTCCAATACCATAATTGTTATAATTAATGTATAGTAATTTATATAGTATACAGGATAATTTATTTTCATTTGTATTATCAAGAAGGCGACACCAAAAATTGATCATTCGTAATTTTGCATATAAAGAAATAGGGTATCTCCCAAGTTCTCCATAAATCATAAAATTTGGAGTCGAGTTTTCAAGTTTTAAAATGTGCTTACAGAATTTCAAATGAACTCGCTCAAGTATATCAAAATTTTCGTATCCCCAAATTTCAGCCCCGTATAGAAGAATGGGTACAACAGCTTTATCAAACATTTCTAGTTGGCATTCAATCGATAAGTGATTCAATCTGCTCTTCTTGATAACACTATACATAGCCTTAGTTGCTTGGTCTCGTAAATATTTTCTAGTTTCGAAAAAAGATGAATTTCTAGAAAAAATAACACCAAGGTATTTATAATGTTTAACTATCTCTATTTCTTCTTTTTCAATACAAAATTTCAAATTATTGGATATTCTTCCTCTTGTAAAAACCATCACTTTGGTTTTGCTAACATTGATTCTTAATTTCCAATTATTACAATACTGTAAAAAATTATTTAAAAGTAACTGTAAATCTGAACTTGATTCAGCAAGTAAAATAGTATCATCAGCATATAATAATACAAACAGTTTTAGGTATATATTAAGTTCATTTTCCATATCTAATGTTAAAGATTGTACACCAGTTATGTTAACATTTTCTAAATACTGCTGTAAATCGTTCAAATATAGAGAAAATAACAGAGGAGAAAGATTTTCCCCTTGTCTAACACCAATTTCACTAGCAAACATGTCAGATAAATTATTATTATGTACAATACGTGATTTAACATCATCATACATATTTTTAACAACTCTAAGAAACTTTCCTTTTACATTATTCAAAAGGAGTTTATATAATAAAGAATTTCGGTGTACAAAGTCAAACGCCTTTTCAAAATCTACAAAAGCGCAAAAAAGCTTTTTCTTTTTAACACTGAGAAGTTCAAAAAGTGCATATAAAGAAAAAATATGATCTGTTGTAGAGTACCCATGTCGGAAGCCGGCTTGATTTTCATTTAATATATTCAATTCATCAACGAAAACCCCCAACCTGTCGTTAAGAATAGATGTAAATATTTTCCCCAAGCACGACAATAAAGTTATCGGTCTATAATTTTTTGGATCTAATTTACACCCCTTGTTCTTAAATATTGGTATCACATTACCAATAAGCCAGGCTTCCGGCAATATACCCGTATCAAAAATAAGATTAAACAATTGTGTGTATAATCAATAACACTATTGTTTCTACTTGTAGGTTTTGCATTAACATCTTGACCTACTCTTCCATTTAGTATAAAAACTTTGTTAGATTTACAAAAGTCTAACAATTTTCTACCAAAGCCATTAACTACATTATCTGGAGAGTTTCTTTCTCTAGGTATTTTCAAATTATCTAGTATATGTACATCAGTATAATCAAATTGATCAGTAAAATGTTGAACAATAAACTCATCGTCAGAATTTTCATCATAAAAATCAGACAAATTAGCAGTGCGACTATTGAAGTCACCAAGTAGTACAATATATTTACTATTTTGAGAAAATCTTTGAAATTCAACATCAATCTCGTTAAAAGCTTCTTCTGATGTGTAATTTGTATTAACAGGTGGTATGTAAACAATGCCAAATACAATATTTTCATCAAGATCAAAAACTTTTTTGTCAACAGAAAACCAATACACAAATTTGCATTCGGTATCAAAAGTTTTAATACATTTATCCAAGCACTTCCGGTAGCCTAGAGCAATACCACCAGACCTATGGCTTGTAATTTTATGTCTATTTTTAAAACTAAAAATAAATTCGTCACAGTTTATAACATCACAATCATCTAATTTAGTTTCTGTAAAACAGACAATATCATAGGTGTTCAGCAGTGATTTAAATTCAGGGTATAGTAATCGATTTTTTATCCCACAAACATTTAAGGATAATAGTTTAATACAATTGCTAGAGGGTTTATCTACAGAAAAAAATATTACAATTTGATTGAAAGTCACAAGTGTCAAATAATTCGTCTGATATAACGGTTTCGTGTTCTATTCCTCCACGGTTATCCTAATGCGGTGAACTGCGCCTTTGTCGTCGTCCGGGGTCGTTTAACTTTTTTGGTCGGGCTCCTTGTTTGTTGTACTGTCGTCGAGGTACATCATCATCTCTCTTCTCTTCATCTTTCTTGGATGGGCAATATTCAACTCCGTCGATGAATAGGCGGTCCCGTTTGAAAAAAGCCTTTTTCCGTTGTCTACGGGCTTCTTGAAAGTGTGGCCAAAGTTCTTTGCGCTTATCGTTAACTTCTTTAGGAAATTGCTCACTGATACCGAAGTGAGTGTCCCTCAATTCCCTTGCTGCTTTTCTTACGAATTCTCTTTCTTTAAAATTTCGGAATCTGCAAACTATTGGCTTTGTCATGAATTTCACTGATCCATCGGGGTACCGTTCGACATATTCCTTACCAAAACGGTGGGCGCGGTCGTATTCAGCTATTCGACATAATTTTAATTGTTCAGTCATAAATTTCTCGAGAACTTTTTCAGTGGTCTCTGACTCTTCAAACTTATCATGCATCGGTATTCCGGTAAAAATTAAATTTTCTCGCATTGATCTCGTCTGTAAGTCAATGTGTCTTGTATACAGTTCATCGAGATCTTTTTGTAAGCGAAATATAGCATCGTTCGCAGAATCAGCATCTTCTCGAATTCCCGCACATACACCTTTGACATCTGACACATCCTTTTTTGCATCTTCAAATTTTTCATTTATGAAATTCATACCCTGCTCAACATCATCAACTCTTTTGGACACTTTTTCTACAGTTTTAAATAAATTTTGGACTGCTCTGTCAAATGTAGAAATCTTGTTTGAAAGTTCATCAAGTGTTGACATTTTGTCAAATATCATATTAACCTTTTGAGTAAGATCGTCTAGTTTACAATTTGTGTCTGAATAAGGATTCACCATTGGCTGCATAACAGAGTTTATATTCTGTGGAGTACTGGTGTAAAAACCAACGGCCGGGGAATTTGGAGACTGTTGTGTAAAATTTGAATTCTGGACTGGTTGCGTCATTGAGTATGGTTGAAATTGCCTATTTTGAGTAACTGGGGTATCGTAGACGGGAACATTAAAAGTTGCCATATTTACAGTATTGGTCGAGTCTTGATTTGTTTTGTTTTTGTTTACATTTCTCTTAGTTTTGTTTACGTTTGACGAGGACTTTTGAGTATTAGTCACTGCCTTTTTGTTTGGTTTCTCACCACTCACATTCTGTGTACTTGATTTTTTCCTTTTTCTAACCTTCTTTTCTCCTTTTTTTGAATTCATAAAGAATAACTAATGTTCCTTTTGTAAAATGTCATATTCTATCACTATAAGTTCACTTGAAAACACTTCATATTCCACTAGTAAGTTATTCTTTGTAGGAGAGAAAAAAACACGACATTTTGTTTCACACATGCGCAAGTTGCATTACTCATTTATTATCTTTTACATGCTCATTAATCATTTTCAAGTTATTTATTGTCTCTAATTAAGTTATCTATTTATTACGTTAGAAAAAAGTGAAATAACAAAAAAACCAAACTTTAAGGGAAATTCAAGACGGAAAGTCCTTTATAAAATGGCAAGTCAAAAACCCCAACACACCAAAGGGAAAACAAATGGTAACATTTTATTTAACATACACATAGTTATTATGTCATTGAGTATATTGAGTCAATAATTGCAGGAATCTGTAAGAGGGGGGGGGGGGGGGACTTACTTGATATTATAAACTGCAGTAAAATAATATGAAATTTACAACTATAATATGTTTGTTACTGTTATATAACGTTAGATTATCTTTATCTAAGTTTGAGTTATCTTTTAATTACGTTTGCATTATCTTAAACAAATTTCGAGTTAAATTTTTTAATTATATTCAAGTTGACTGTCAATTATCGTCAAGACATTTTTTATAAGTTTCGAGTTTTATACTTTCTTGCAAGCCCTGATATTGCAAATGATCAACTTTTCTTTGAGTAAGTGCTATCGACTCTTAGATGATTTCTTGCTTCAAAAGGCACACGCATGATTTTGAGTTCATATGACAAAATGTAATAGATATAGGAAGATGTGGTATGAGTGCCAATGAGACAACTCTCCATCCAAATAACAATTTATAAAAGTAAACCATCATAGGTCAAGGTACGGCCTTCAACACGGAGCCTTGGCTCAAACAGAATAACAGACTATAAAGGGCCCCAGAATTACTAGTGTAAAACCATTCAAACGGGAAAACCAACGGTATAATCTATATATATATATAACAAAATGTTCCTTTGGTGAAATTATGACTTATCCTTTCCAGTTTGATGAAGAATTGCTTTCCGAGACTTATATAATTTTATTAAAATGTTGTGATTAGCATTGCACAATGCTTGATCAAATTAAAATAAATTAAAGTGTCGGGTTTTTGTTTTGCCATAGTTCTATTAACCTTTGTCTCTTTTTTTCTGTTTACTTCAGAACTGAATTACGTAATAGAGCAAAGACAGCCATTAGCTCATATTTTCACGCATTGAGAGATGTTAAAACATATCTGACAACGGTAGGTGTATCGTACATAAACTCTAGCGACTTACCCTTCCATAGAACATGAGTTCAGACCCAAGTATTGTATTAAAGGGGTTCGATTTGCTTTTCTTTTCCTGGTTGTATTTCTTGATGTATAATGCTGAAAATGAAATTTAAAGCCAGGTCATATGGTGTAGAACCTGTTTAATATGCGTAAAGATACTCATGGATGATGAAGAAAACCTGTTAATGGGAGTAGCTGTTGTAGGCTTGTAAAGCATTGTGGTCTTCAGGCAACCGGCGCACAACAACTATTTAGACCTGTATTAAATGTGTTTCATTTGGATATCGAAACAAAGCCGATGCAATATACATATACATATATTGTATCACTGAATAGACATTTTTAGTCGAAATCCGGATCTGGTGTAATAAAAAAATATTGACACCTTATGTTTGTGGCATAACATCTTGGCCACAAGTTTATTGTTTTCTGTTTAGTATTAAATTTATATATAGATCCATTTTGTTACATCTTGTGATCAATTTTATTTGGCAATCGGCAATGGCAGTCAGCAGGGTTAAAGAACATCAGTTGTTCGACCTGTTAGTCAAATGCGTTTTGTTTAAATATACTTTTTTTGGTCTTTTGAAAAATGTTGGTTGCGCTGTATTTAGACCCTTCTACAACGAAATTTGTTTTACATGCACACGTATAAAAATTGCCGTTTTTGTCCAACGCAATCATAGGTTTGAACGTAGTTTTCAATTTAGACTTGCATATACATATATGTACATACATATATACATATATGCGTTTCGAAAAATTGATTGTTTCAGAAATCATTTAATTTATATTTTTTGTGTCCTTTGTATTACCGCAAAGCTTAAAGTGTATTTGTTAATTTGACAAAAAAACCCGCTTAAATTCAGTTAAAGACACGTTTTTCTCAAAGCATGTATAGTTCATTTGTTAAATAGTTATCTTTCATTAGAAAATTCAAACAATCATTTTTTATTATTTTTATTTTAAGGATTATTTTCAACATCTTCGAGACAGTTATGGTGTCAGCGGTTGGGACAGAGGTTCACATTATTATACGTCAGTTCTACAGTGGCACCTGTCTTTGCCACTCACACCTGATGAGGTTCACCAAAAAGGATTGGATGAAGTGGAAAGAATATCCAAGGAAATGAAAAAGGTGAACTAGATATTAACAATCCAACTTTAGCCTCACTCATGCCAGATCTTCTTATTTCATACTGTTTGTGGCAGCTGTCTAAAGCATGTATTGAAAATAGATAGCTGTGATTGTAACATCGAGATCATAGACTACTCAGAAGGACATTTTTCGAATAATAAAATAGGAAGATCCACCCACCCTATTTATGCCTCTAAATCTTAAACAATATTTTTGTTATCTAAGAATGATGTATCTTCATGAAAAACTTTAAGTAATTACATTTGAATGTTTTTACTTTGATTTTCCTGATAAGAAATATATGGAAAAGTTTAGTATGACCCTAAGAATGACGGAAATATCCAAACTGCTGACAAAATGATATACATATGAGTATTTTAAAGTAAGAACTAAGGTTTTTTCCGTAGGTATTCAAATCATCGTTAAGTGGTTGTCAGTTGCGCTACATATTTATCGCAAAATATCTATTTCAATCCAAAAACTGAATGGACTTTAAGAAAAGGGTAGTGTTATGACTTTTCAGACATAGAATTTGGTATTCCATTTGAAGGACCAGTTAAATAACATTCTTCTTCTTTACACTGTATCAACGATTAAAATGAAAATGAATGTCGAGTTTTGTGATTTTACACAATATTTAATGGAACTTAAATGCAAAACCGAAAATGCAATGAAAGTTTTAATGAGTAGTTTATTTATATGAAAAGTATAAAAATAAAAAAAAAAATGCTTGTGCATGCTATGTTCTTTTGCAGATAATGGCCAAATTAGGCTTACATGGATCTGTTAAGGAAGCGTTTGATACCATCAAAAATGACACCAGATTTCATCTTAAAACAGGGGTAATATAAATCATAAACAATAGAAAAGTATCAGAAGTCCATGTTTAGTCTAGAAGTATAGCAATAGACTTCTCATAGTATCTATTGTAGCTGTGTATTATAACATTAAATTCAAGTGGCTTTGGAAAAACAAGAAAATCTTTAATGTAATAGTTGCCAGAACTTTATTACCAAATATTTGGCAAACATAGGAAAAATGCATTAAAGTCATATGAAACGAGTGACTGGTAAAACATAATGTTTATTCAATTCTTGAATCAATGCATGTATTTATCATAAACTTAGTCTTCTGTGCACGATTTTATCATTTTTTACGCAATCATATGTATAATCTTCAATTTTTTTTTCTCTCTGTCTGTTATTATGTGAAAATATGGCGGCTAATTATTTGCCGTGTTTTGAAGCCGTAGTTTACCGATAGCCGCCTTATAGTAAGCAATCAACAAAGGAACATGGATATTGAGCACGTGTATAACATGTACAATCAGATAATAATTTTTTTAAATGAGAGATCCATGCGTATTGCGATCAACGGATTTTTACAGGACGGGTCACGCTAAGGTCCTTTTGCATACGGAAAATATGTCGGCAAATTGCTTCCTGGAAGCAAGCAATTAAAAAAGTAAACTTTATCTAAATGTGCACAAATCAAAGAATTTTCTTCAGAAAAAAGTATATGTACATAGGTTTTATAAAGAAATCTAATCATTTAGTTATAAAAAATTTATGCTTCATTTTTTTTTTTAAATTTGAGGTTTCATATGACTTTAAACTTCAAGAGGGTATTTAAAAAAAAAATCGAAACATTTAAAACATTCGAAAGTCTAAGGAATCGCTAACAAGAAGAAACACGTGAAAAATTTACCTCAGTTATACTGCTGACTATAAAAAAAAATTCCAAAGGTGAACACATGAAGCAACATGTACTTCCCAACAGATATATGTGTTAGTTAAAGTTCTTACATTTTTAAGGCAGACATTTTAGCCAGATTCAACCACATTATACATGAGGAAATAAAACCAAAACTACCACTTATGTTCAAGAACTTACCAGACCTTCCAGTGGAGTAAGTATATTTTAAAATAAAAAACTTGAGGATAAATAAGAAAATCAGAATACTATCAAGATATATGAAGACATAAGTTCAATAATGCAGTAAAAATATATGACATTTTACAATAAGCCTATTATTGATGCTTGTTTGTCGATATCGTCTTCATATAATTAAAAAGTCATTTCGATATCAAACGATGTAAGGATCTTAAAAAGTATAAAATTGTTCAAAATGTAAAATTTCTTATGTAATAAGCGTAATAAAAGATAATTATCCCAATTTCTTTCATTACACTTTTATATTAATATTGAAATAGCATTTGTATTGCAATTTATTCTTGACGCTAGTACAATTTCAATATTTCATGTCATTTAAAAGTTGGTAAAACAAAATTTATGTCACAAACTGTATTGCACGAGATGTGCCTATGAATGTCTCTTCAGTGATGCTTGTGCGCTCATTTAAAATCTTCTTTACACAGGGTACGACCAATGCCTAATGATGGGCCAGGCGGGCAGTACTTGACAGGAACAGCTGACGGGTCTAGGCCAGGTGTATTCCAAGTCAACCTTATGCATCCTGATGAAATGTACGTTATAACGGGTATCCGATTTTCTAAATACGAAGATGAATACGAATACGAAAGTTTAATTTTCTTAGCAACTATTAGAAAACATATGAATAGTCATACTAAGTGTATTATTTAATATATATTTGCTATACAAATGTAATATGTATTTTACAACTTTTCACTACCCTGAGTGATTAGTGGATTGTAACAGGGAACATCAGGAGGAGCTTGGACTCTTGAAGGATATTGTAACAAGCCAATATTTGAAATAAATATTTAATTATGTTGTTAAAAAAAAAAAAAATTTTTTTGATTCGGTTCACATATGACAATACAAAAATAAGCTCTTAATGAAAATTGTGAGAAGTATCATAACACTTATTGTTATGACAAAGATTTAATCGTTTTAGTTTTCAATTATTTCTTGCGTTTCCCTCGGTTTTGGTTTGTGACCCGGATTTGTTTTTTTTCTATCGATTTATGAGTTTTGAACATTGGTATACTACTGTTGCCTTTATTGATAAAATCTTAGTTTGTTAATATATTCAGAAATACTGTTTTTCCATTTTGAAATCAATGTAGAAAATCCACTCATGGAATTGTCCATTGGCAAAATAAACCAATTCTGTTTAGTTTACACCAGTGGTGTTATATATCATTTCTATATCAAATGAAGTCAAATAGCAAACTCAAACATGTTGATCTCTTTAATGATATAAATATGCGTAGCTTTTATTATTCAGGGTGACAATAGATTTTATGTCTTTAGCAATACACGAAACGAACCCAGGACATCATTTACAGGTAAATGTAAATTATGTGCAAAAAGTTACAAAAGATGCCGAAATGCTGAAAGAATTATAAATGACCTTAAAAAAGGGTTGTTTTTATCATACAAGCACGAATTTATCTCATGTAAAAGGTACTAAAAGTAATAAATACCGGGGGTGAGCTCCGGTCCTTCGGTCAAGTCAGCAGGTCCTGCTCCACATGTGGTACCCATCAAATAACACTGAAAGCTAAAGTATCTCCCTGAAATAGTTAAGATACTCTGTTTGGGTAGGGTAAGTATATTTTACATCTGTTGGGTATGCAACTGTTCAAGTTCACTATCAACTAAAATTGCATAGCGAGATGTTACTGTTAAATTGTGATGACTTTATTTTATAATTGTTTGATATTCTACAGTTTTATATTCAGTGTCTTTGTAAGGAAATCAAGGGTCATTCGCAAATAATATGTCAAAGAATGATAAGCAACATCATTTCTGAAGGGAAATCAAAATCAAAAACAGAAACCCTACCTTAAAAAAACACGGTGTATGGGCAGATGTATCAAATGGCAATCAGTTGCTGCTTAAGTAATGACGTTCATTGACTATCATTGTCTATATATACATATATATATATATAGACAATATATATATGATATATATCACACTTACAGATCAGCACAGGACTGGTGGCCAAAATAGCAGACTTCCGAAGAAATGGTATCATTGAAAAATACTTTCAAGCTCCTGCTTTGTTTCCATTTTATACAGCATTTGTAGAAGTAAGGAATGAATAAGAGAACAGATGCTTATTTTCAAATAGTTTGTTGGTATCAATGTAACAATGTAAGGTATATATTGCTAGACAATAAATGCCATAATACACACAGTACAATTAGTTTTATAAAGTACTCACAGTACAATTAGTTTTATAAAGTACTCACAGTACAATTAGTTTTTTAAAGTACTCACAGTACAATTAGTTTTATAAAATACACATAGTAAATTTAGATTTAGACAGTACACACAGTACAATTTGTTTTATAAAGTACACACAGTAAAACTAGTTTAATAAAGTACATTTCGTACAATTAGTTTTATAAAGTACACACAATTCAATTAGTTTTATAAAGTTCACATATTACAATTTGTTTTATAAAGTACAAACAATTCAATTAGTTTTATAAAGTTCACATAAAACCATTTGTTTTAAAGAGTACACACAGTACAATTAGTTTTATAAAGTTCACACAATACAATTAGTTGTTTAAGTACACACTGTACAATTCGTTTTATAAAGTTCACATAGTTAAACTAATTTGATAAAGTACAAACATTGCAAATAGTTTTATAAAGTACACACAATACAATTAGTTTTATAAAGTTCACACAGTACAATTTGTTTTATAAAGTACACACTGTACAATTAGTATTGTAAAGTTCACACGGTACAATTAGTTGTATAAAGTACACGCAGTACAATTAGTTTTATAAAGTTCACATAGTAAAACTAGTTTGATAAAGTACAAATATTACAATTAGTTTTACAAAGTACACACACTACAATTGATTTTATAAAGTTCACACAGTACAATTTGTTTTATAAAGTACACACAGAACAATTCGCTTTATAAAGTACACATAGTACAACTAGTTTAATAAAGTACATACAGTACAATTAGTTTAATAATGTACACACAGTTAGAAGTTTTATATAGTAATCACACTTTTAATCAAATAGGAACAAAATAGACATGCATTGCCCATACCTAATGAAATGACCAAAAGGGTGAACTATCATTCGTCTACTGTTTTTCTATTTATTATTTTGGGATACTTATTTTTCGAGATTGATAAATAACCCAATTAAAAAAAAAAATGAAATAACAACGAAAAATATAATGTTTCCTTCATGCTTGATAATTGGTATAAACGATAACAAACTACAGATTGTTATACTATATAAAAAATAATTAAATGATATAAATAAACTTCTATGCAACTACAAATGACAACTGTATGCAAATGACAGCATATAACAGTAAATCAGCTTTTGCATATTTAAAAAACTGTCTTTGTCAGATTAAAATGCTTAATTAATAATGTTAGCTTTATAAACATAAAACTTATAAACCCAAAAATGGAGTCTGTATATGTGCATTTAACTTTAAATAATATCATTGAAAAGAGTAAGAAAACATAGTTCATATGTTTAATTTCAGGGTTGGGCCTTATATGCCGAATCATTAGGAGAAGAAATGGGTCTTTACGAGGATGATTATGATTTGTAAGTTTAGATGTTAGCTTTTCTCTCACAATAGTGAGGCATTCCAGAAGTTAGATTTTATTTCAGATCAACATGCAATATATTTGACTGCACGTGCTATTCGTGACACCATTTAAACAATGAAGAGAAAAACAAACGTACGGCTTGATAAAACTTGTAGCTTAAATAGGTAGTCATACACATTGAATCCTTCTATTTGTTGCTTTATTGGTGTGTAAAAACTTTTACTGAAAATTACACTTTAGGCATTGTTAAAAATAATTACGTAATTAAAGGTCACATATTGATTTATTGTAGGCTCGGTAGATATGGGTCAGAAATATTTCGTGCATGCAGACTAGTTGTAGACACAGGCCTGCACTCCAAAAAGTAAGAACATAGTTAACTTATTTGCTACTTCTTGTACAAGAGTAAAATTTCTTTCTTATGTTCCATCTTATTTGTATTTGTAATAATAGATTGTTAACATTAAAACTATAGTAAAATAATAACATTAAGTAACTAAACGCTGAAATATTTCCGAAATATTTGAAATAGTATGGATTAAGATGATAGTAAGGAAACGGCTATCAAAATGTAAGAAAACAAATATACCGAACATCAAGGAAAATTATAAACGAAAAGTTATATTATAGTGATAACAATATGTTAGCAAAATAAACAGATATAATTGGTAAAAATGTAAAAAAATATGTGGTAAAGCAGTCAACATTGTGTTGCAATCTTAATTACTATAAAAACACACAACTATGGAAACAAAAAAAAAACCCTACAAAATGGCATCTAGACACTATAGACAAAGCACATAAAGCAAAAGTAAAAGACCACAGACTAAGACTCGAAAACATATATAAAAAAAAACTTCCAAAACGGACTCATAGGACATTATTACTCCAAAAAAGACTACGTGTTAGGTGTATGGTGTGGTTCAACCCTCGTCCTGCGCGAGTTACAACCTACATATTGATTTATAAATCCAAAAGAGTGACATATTCTTTTATTTCGATAGCTGGACACGACAACAAGCAATCGACTATATGGCAACTTATACTGCATATGGGGAAAGTGGGATTGCGACTGAAATTGACAGATACATCACATGGCCCGGTCAAGCGTGTGCTTACAAAATAGGAGAATTAAAAATTAGAGAGCTTAGGAACAAAGCAAAAGTTGAGTTAGGTAAGATTTAGCACGAGCTTATGACATGGTATATTAGACAAAAGAAGTGTATAAGAAATGATGTCTTTTTAAATATTATTATGCAAGTAAACTTTCCAATATAAAAAACGTACTTAAAACATGACATTATAGAGAATACTTGGAAGCCACAATAGAATGTACAACAATCAACAATAATCATAAAAAACAAAGGGGAACACTGCAGTGTAAAAATAATATGATATAAAACTATGATATATATTTTTGGGAATTTTTTATCAATCTGAATTATTGCATTATATCTCTTTTGTTGAATGAGTGACGACTTACAGCATGATATGATAAGTTTAAATTATTGAGCTACAAGGCAAAGGCAAATTTCACAAAACAAACTTTATAAAAAGTAAAATAACAGAATTACTGAACTAAATAGGAAATTCATACGGAAAGTCCGTTAGCAATGGTATTATCAAAATCTTAAACACATCAAACGAATGCAATCAACGGTCATAATTGTTTTCTTAGTACAGGCATTTAAAATAGTGTACTAAACCTAGTTTTATCGCTAGCTCAACCTCTCTCTAATCTTTTGAAATCACAATTGTACTTCAACACACTTACTGTACCCAATGACACTTTGTTTATATGCTTAATAATAAGATACATGCACATTGATGACAAGAAAAAAAACATAAATATTGTTAAAATGTCATTGAATTATTTTTCAGGGGAGCTTTTTGATATAAGAGATTTCCATGCTGTCGTTCTTGAAAATGGAGCTCTACCTCTGACAACACTTGAAACTATTGTTGATGATTGGATTGAAAGATCGAAAATAGCAAATGCTCGCACGTCAGGTGAGATTTTCGGATGTTAATATTTACTAACATTTTTGATATAGAAAGGTTAACATTGGACTTACTAAAGTTACTATTGTTTTATTGTTTTATTTTTATTTTCTATCATTAATTATTTTCTTTCTGACTCATGCATGTGCTACATACACTATCTGTTAGGTATATAGAACACAAAACGTCTTGTTTATCTCTTTGGATGTTTTGTACTAGTAAATTGTATTTCGATTTTCAGCTTAATCTTATTAGCTGCTTCATCAGTTGAGGACGAAAAGATACCATTGCATGAACCGATACAACACGTTATTGTTCGTAGTTTTATATTGTTTATACATACAAATTGTTTATGTTTTAATTTTGGTAAAACAAACAATGACCAAAATGCAAAAGTATGAAGTATTCGAAATACTAAGGATTGTCTTATCCAAGCCATTACCTTAGCCGTATTTGGCACAAGTTTTTGGAATTTTGGGTCCCAAATGCTGCGCAACTTTGTACCTGTTTTGGCTTTTAACTATTTTGATCTGAGCTTCACTGATGAGTCTTATGCAGACGAAACGCGCGTATTAAATTATAAACCTGGTACCTTTGATAACTATCTAAAAATGATGCAAATACGGCATTCTGAACAATTTTGTTTTTTTGTTTTGTAGACTTGTTATTCTTTTTGTCGTTGCTTTTTTTTAAAGAACATCCAGCAGAAGACCTTGACAAACTACAAACCGACTTTAGCAACTGGTTGATGTCAGAGAATCCAGGAACGGCTAGATACTTAAACATGCATGGTTATGATGAAGATGTCAGAGACTTTTCTCTTAAATCATTTGATGATTTAAAGGTATACAATAATCTGAACACCGAATTATAACAAAAAAGAATGTGCACATTTAAAAATGGTTAATCTTGCCGGCTATAAACTTGCAATATCGGACGAATGTGTACTGATAAATGGTTATATTGAAGACAAAAATAAATTAGTTAACAATAGAGAGAGATACACTATAATAGCAATGACTGCAGTTTTCCTCTTGCCACTATCCCATTATTCAGCAGTTTAATGACATATGTACCCGGATAAAGCCTTTCCACATTCATATATTAGAAGACATATGTTTTGTTTTATTTCTTCGATTTTTAGAACTATTTGACATTAGTCAATGCTTACTTTTCATTTTTGAAGAATGTCTCCTTGTTACATATATTATTTTAATAATTTCTTAAAGATGACTGGTTGTGGACACCACATGGCGATGTTTCCATAGAATTTGACTTTTTCTAGTAAATACTTCATATGCTGATATATACAGTGAAAGTTGTTTGCATATCTGCATATAATTAACTATGTCGAAAGACGTTCATAATGTGAAATCATAAAAATACAAATAGTTTAGACCCTAAATAAATTTAGGTGCAGTTTGGGTACTGGGATGTTAATTGTACGATGGTTGTCTAACGATTCTTTAAATTAAAAACCTACAAATGATTATGATATGCTTTATGTTCAACTAAGTCAAAGCCTATCGACGAATATAGTCAGTTTGAAGTTCAAAAGATTTTGCTAGTCTGGTATTTTTATTTGTTCGTTTACAAATGGAAGTATGCCCTGAACCTGTGCTTACCTCTGTTATATTTAGGAAGACGTCGACAATTTCCTTATGAAGCTCAACAATATACCAAGAGGTGCCCTAAATGAAAAGAACAAAGTGGATTTCGATATATTTAAAGACACTTTAATAACATATCATGATGGATACAAATGGCGATGGTGAGTTCTTCCGTGTATGATATACAACCGAGTGTATGATAGATAACTAATCAAAAACTCCATGAATTTGACTCATGATTTATATAGTGGTGGTTATCTAGGTTGTTCTGGCTAACTGTGTTGCTTGCAGAACATGCTTTAACATGATTGCATGTAGTTCTAATGTCTAATGTTTTCATTTTCATGGTTTTCATGAAACTAACATTTGGATTTTTGAGGTTTTTTTCGTCATGATACACTGGGACGTATCTTTTGTAAATATGTATTGTTAAAAAGGCATTGAAAAATACCTTGAAAAAATCCAAACTCATACATACATTTCTTTTCATTACTAAAACATATATGACCAAGTTGTTAATCAGTTCCTGCTTTCTATTACTGATTATCTTAGCTGTATTTGGCAAAACATGTAGGAATGTTGGTCCTCAATGCTCTTTAACTTCGTCCTTTTTGGCCTTTATAAATTCTTTGAATTCGAGCGTCTCTGATGAGTCTATGTAGACGAAAAGAGCGTTTGGTGTAAATACAAAATTTAATCCTGGTATCTATGATGAATCCATTTACAACCACTCGGTCGATGCCACTGCTGGTGGTTTTAATTCCCGGAGGTATCACAAGCCCAGTGCTGACATGAATTATCATTGATATGGTCATATTTTTAAATTAAACTGCTTACAAAAATTTTGAACTTTTTTTAAATACTAAGGCTTTTCAACTTCATGAATAGATTACCTTATTTGCTGTATTTGGCAAAACGTTTAGGAATTTCGGTGCTCAATGCTCTTCAACTTTGTCCTTTTTGGCCTTTATACCTTTTTGGATTCGAGCGTCACTGATGAGTCTATGTGGACGAAACGCTCGTCTGGCGTAAATACAAAATTTAATCCTGGTATCTATGAAGAGTTTAATTACTGTGCTATGGGTTATATTTTGTCTTGTTTTCTGGAATATGTCAAAGAGTAATATTTTTGTTTATCAATTAAGACATTCAATCCGTTAATACTTTTAATGAAGTATAGAATGATAATATGTGAAGGACATGTTGAATTAACTACATGTAAAATGATTAAACCTGTTCTCAGGTATGCCGCTGTCAATCCAGTTAATTTCTTAGAAGGACCACAAATTGACCCTTCAGCTGATGCTGAGGAATTACCAAAGAATATGAACCTTACTGACTTTGAAAGCTTTATAACAAGAATAGGGAAATACCCAATGCAGGTAAGATTTCGCCTTCCCTAAGAATATTAACCTTACTGACTTTGAAAGCTTTATAACCAGAAATAGGAAAATACCCAATGCAGGTACGATTTCTCCTTCCCTAAGAATATTAACCTTACTGACTTTGAAAGCTTTATAACAAGAATGGAGAAATACCCAATGCAGGTACGATTTCGCCTTCCCTACGAATATGAACCTTACTGAAAAAGAAAAAAAAAGGATAGGGAAATATCCAATGCATGTTTGATTTCGTCTTTCCTACTTCCATTGCATGTAAATATGTTTTTAATGAGCACCATATTGAATGACTTAATAAGAACTTGCGTGATGGGTCTTATACCTTTTCATTTGAAACGATGTAAATGTGAGAGTAGAATGCATACCTATCAAATAATGTTTTGTAAAGACACGTATTCTATTTTATAAACATGATAAATGATGAATACCATGTCTTCAACTTTTTTCACATGGCATGTATGATTTCTTGCTTCTTTATATATAAAAAAGAATTGAATAACTATCAAAATAAAAAAAGGTGACAAAAGTGGCTGCTACTTCATAATACTTAATAGATATGAATGAAAGAGTTTCTTAATTTTTTGTTTTGCACTGTTCACTCTTAAGGGATCAATATACTTTTCAACTTTATCATAAAAAAAATGACTGTGTTTAACGTTTAAGAGATAGTTGTATGCTTTCATTTATACCCACTTGTGTAAAAATATTACGAAACAAACAAAAAACCGAACATTCATGGTAATATATAATGTTCTTCTTTGGCAAGGACTATCCAAATTTTTAAATTGATAGTATTAAATATATGTGTAATAATCGTCCCATCTCCAGTAGATATGGCAAAAGAAATATGTGAAACAATATGAATACTACTAGGGGCTGAAGGTCGCCCATATATTAACAAATTACAGCAAAACAGAATATTTTTCTTGATAGATGAACCAGTTTAAGGCTAGAATGGATAAAGCTATAAGTGAAGGTCATACAAATCATAATGCATCTATGGTAAGAATTAAAGTAAAAAACATTATTTTACACCTTATGTTATTCTTAATTTTTTTGTAGTTATATAAATTGTGAAAACGTTTCTTCTATACATATAGGTTTGATTTTATTAAACAAAATCAAAGCGCTGTAAGCGGTGAGGGCAGTTAACCAAAAAACAAGACAAACGTAATTATGAAAACTGTGGTGCTTCAACATTAAACATTCATATATAGTACATGTATGTTTATCTAATGAATTATTTATTAAGGCAAATAATTTATATGTTATCAAGGTTTCAAAAGCGATGCATATATCAATGTATATTTTTTATGGTGAGTCTTGAAGTGGTACAAGTTCGCAATGATTGCAGTTGTTCTACTTGGCAGTCAACGTTGGTTTTAGTTGACTGCTAGTAGAACAAGTTGACTAAGTTCGAACATGTAATAGTATAAATGGACTGGTTTCCCAGGAAAGAAAACTGAGTTTGTGTTCTATAGTACAAAAGTTATGAGACACGAATCAGACAAATGATTACTACAAGGATCAAAGGTGAGGTCTGACTGACCTGGCCATAGTAAATGTAAATGGCCCATACATCAATATATATGGTTTAGAGGTGGGGATCTCGACGGTTTTCAAGTTCTCAAACAGGAAGGGGTATGGTGACCCAAGCATCGAGCCAAGGGACTTCCCCTACATTTCATTCGATTTGTTATATTGTCCAATACATGAATATATATGGTTTAGGGTGGGGATCTCATCGGTTTTCAAGTTCTCAAACAGGAGGAGGTAAGGTGACCCCAGGAACTCCCCCTATATTTCATTTAATAAGTTATATTGACCAATACATGAATATATATTGTTTCGGTGTGGGGATCTCGACCGTTCCAAAGTTCTCAAACAGGAGGGGTGGGGTGACCACAGGGACTCCCCTTATCTTTCATTTGATTTGTTATAATGTCACATACATGAGTATATATGGTTCAGGGGTGAGGATCCTGACCATTTCCGAGTTCTCAAACAGGAGAGTGTACGGTGACCCTAGGGACTCCCCCTATATTTCATTTGAATTATAATATTGTCTAATGCATTTTTATATATGGTTAAGGGGTGGTTATCTCAACGGTATCAATTCTCAAACAGGAGGGGGTGGGGTGACCCAAGGGACTCCCTCTATATTTCATCTGATTTGATATATTGTCCCATACATGAATATATATTGTTCAGGGGTGGGGATCTCGACCGTTTTTAAATTCTAAAACAAGAGGGATGGGTGACCCCCAGCGACTCTCCCTATATTTAATTTGATTTTTCATATTGTCACAAACATGAATATATATTTGGTTAAGTGGTGGGGATCTCGACCGTTTCCAAGTTCTCAAATAGGAGGGATGGGGTAACTCCCCCTATTTTTTATTTGATTTATTATATTGTCCTATACTTGAATATATGGTTTAGGGATGGGGATCTCGACCGTTTCCAAGTTATCAAACAGGAGGGGTAGAGTGGCCCAAAGGACACCACCTATATATCATATGATTTGCTTACATTCAGGTACTATATAATATAGTTGCATTATTTGTGAAAATAAAGTAAGAAACTTCCAGCTACTTGACCCTTTAAAATTGAGAAAAATTTACCCCTTCAAAATTTATATGTTTATACTTTAAAAGAATCTTATATGCATTATCATCATTTATCACTGATAAAGAAAATTTATACTGTGACCATGAACATATATATTGTTAGATATATACTGTTCCCGGCTGTCACATTGTATTGGATTTTGACATTAAAATTTGTCAAAAAGTAATTTTGAATTTCTGTATAAAATGTTTTATGCTTTTTATCTTTTTTTGCATATGTCTTTTGGTTTTCAATTCTAGTGTTTATATTCATTTACCATGCATAGATGTATTGTGTCACCTGCCTGGATTTTTTTGAAGTTGATCGCCAAAACCCGGAATTACCATTATCCGCTTCCGGAATCGGATCCGATATTGTAAACTTTTGTCTTCACGGCAGCCATTGTTATTGTGTTTACAATGTTGTTTTTGTCAATCAGATACAATTTTACTCGAATTTACACATAATTTGTCGGCGATTTTCTGTAAAGCTAGCGGTTGAACAAAATGAACATCGCTGTCATGAATAATAATGATGAAAATAAGTTTTTAGATCGTTTATTTGGAGAGTTTAGTGAAAATGTTTGCAAAGTTATTTCTTATTTTCTTTCAAGTGGAAGGTGACTCCGTCGGGCGTAACTAAAAACCAAGTCGAAATTCCGCTTGCAAAAGTGGAAGGTCGCGGACCTCGGACCACCACTAATTTGCATCACTGTCTCCAAATTGAAAAGATACGAAAATTTTGTCTTCTAATTTGAAATTGCCGCCAACAGCATGCAGAGTTGAACTTTTATAATAGACTTCTTACGTAGTTGTACTACGTATTGATGACAAACAATATTCCCACGACTTTTGCCATTTGGGAAATCTAAACTACTTGTTTTAAGAGATTTTCGGCGATTAAATATTTCATACAACTGTTCTTTGACATCTTAGCTAAAAGCACAGGTCATAATAATCTAAACAAGGATTCCTAATGAGCACTACTTCCTATGTGTAACTTCAAAACTTTTGGGGGATTCGACGATCATTTAAGGTTTTTCTGGTTATATTTTTTGTTATCCAGAATAAAAAGTATTAAACAAGTGTTCAATAAGTTATATATAACATAGTAGCCGGCTAGATAATAACAATGGCAAGTATTTCAGCATTTATTGGGTAGAAAAAAAATCTAGGGTGCTCGCATAATGCAGCTTAACTGCATAAAAATAAGAAACTGTCAAATAAAGAAAAATTAAAAAGGTTAAACAATGTTACACGAGTTGTTAAATGATATATTATCTTACCTCCTAGCTATGAGTTTTATGAATATTATTGGTTGAACATGAACACGTTGAAACCATATACACGGCCCAAACTCGGCTAACTGAGAGATTGGTCGGTTAATCTGTATTGAGTATGCGGCTATATCGGCGGCTGGTCTGTTAATCAGGTGTTATCGACAAATCATTGAAAGTTCAGCATGTTTCATTGTATAACTTTCTAAATATATTTTCATCATAGAAAGTATTCATGTCTAACAAAACAATTAAATGTACTGAATTCAGTGGTGTAATTATTATTTTTCTTGCTTCGATGTACGATCTATAAAATGAAAAGGCGGGTTACTCATCAATAAATGTATACACATTTTACACACATAAAATGTACTCAAAATAACACATTGGTTACTTGCATTCAATATTTTGAACATCGAAAAAAGAAAGGCATCATGTTTGTTAACCATATTGATATCATTGTGTGAGAAATCTACACGAAAATCTGTATTTTGGTGACATGAATCAATCTTTATTTAAACCCTGGTCTGTTAATGGGTCGGATGTATAAAACCCGGTCTGTTAATTGGTCTGTTAAGAGTTATGAATGGCTATAAAAGTATAATGTTATTGCTATATGGGGTGTTATCGGATCAAATGACGAGCGGCTAAAATATACGAAAACAACGCATGAGCAATGAAACATAACATATACGGAAACAACACATGAAATAGAAAATTGATAAAAATGGTTTCAAAAAGTGTAATATTAAAGTAATATTAATTTCATTCAAGAATGATCGCATGTATCATGTTGATTCTGTTTAATTGTCATGAATGACACAAATTTGTCATCTACATTGGTAACCAGTATATAAATCAGAGATACACTTCGTAATGTAACTAAACATCAGTAAGTAAAATATATTGGGATGACAAAATATGAAAAATAAAGAAAGAATAATGAGTAAGATAAATAAAATGTAGAAAAAAATGACAACAATTTAAAGAATACAGAAATAAACAATGCCCCAATCCGGACCATCATGGTATACACGAGAATCTGGATGGAAACGCAGAATATAGAATAATATATAAGGACAGGTGAGAGTGATACATTGCTAAAAACGAGAGAAAAATAATACTTGTTTAAAAATACACACAAGAAACACCGATGGCTGTTGAAACAGTAACGGATTGCGATGTACTTATATTGGTGACAAATTCTAGAAGTTTACATGTGGACAACTATGGTGGCAGGTTAATGCCATTTTGCGTTTTAGCGCTTTAGCGTTTTCGCCTTACATATTCTATATGGCGAAAACGCGAAATTGCGAAGTCGAAAACGCGAAAACGCGAAACCGATTTCTCGTTTTCGACTTCGCGTTTTCGCGTTTTCGACTTCGCGATTTCGCGTTTTCGCCCTATAGAATATGAAAGGCGAAATCGCGAAAACGCGAAATGGACTTAACCGGCCACCATAGATAACTGTAGTTCTCCTCTGCACTTATATAGAAAGGAACTAAACGGAATAAAATGAATTGAAACTTAAAATAACCAAATGTAGCTGCATTCGCTCCTTTCCGTTTACTTCTTTAGAGTGATTTGTAAACAACATATGATTAAGTAATAGAAGTAAAGAACCAATTGGATGATGCTGACGAATTAGGGTTTAACGTCCAGTGACAAATATCATGTTCATATGTGAACGAGAACACGTTATATGTACCCTGTGTTGTATTAGAAAGACACTTTTAGTCGGAATTGAGAACGTGCTACTTCGAACAGACACAAAAATTAAGGCTGATTGAAAACGTCAATAAAAAATTCATGCATATTCCAGAGGCCATTTCATATCACGCTATATTGAAGTGACACACCCTTCAATAAAATGCAAAGAAAGTCAAAATAAATATGCTCTTTCTAGGATACTGTGGCACCGTATTGTCATTTTTGTTTACTCAGGAACGTCTCATTCTTAAATTTTTCAAGGGGAATATATAAAGGTAGCAAAATTATTGTCGTGGCTAAATACCTCTTAACTGACACATTCCAATTGTCCAACCCATTTTTCCCATAATTTTCACTTAAACGTGGTATTATTCACGTTATTTTACAATTATGAAATATTAACTAAATTAAATGTCAATTTAATTTTTTAGAACCACAGTACTATTTTTTGTCCTTTAAATGATATCTAAATTTGTTTGTTTCGCCTTTTATTAAAAATATTGCTATGCGTATAAACATAAATACAACATACTTGCCCGACGCCTTTTAGTTTTACTGAATACTGCGCAGACTAAGAAATGTTTTTACAAGTGCAAAATGTTCTATGATAGATATCTTTTTGTCAGACACTTTTCTTTTTTTGATCTGGTTCTTATAACATGCCAAGTATCTGTATATTTAATAGAGTTTAACATTAAATTAAGTGTTTTACTCTTAACAGACGTTTAACCAACACGATTAACAGACCAATCGCCCATATAGCCAAATACTCAATATAGATTAACCGACCACTCTCTCGGTTAGCCGAGTGTCGGCCGTGATCAGTGGGCATGTTTTATTTTAATACATGGTTAATAGTTGTGCTACGTCCCTTTATTAAAATAATACACTTTTAGTAATAGAGTTACTTTCCTTTAGAAAAACGGGATTGTTCTCAAAGTAACATTTCTTGTTAACATTATGATATTGTCATGCTTTTTTCAAAAATAAATTCGAACTGTAAAGAATTTAATCGAAAGTGCAGTTTACTGTTATTTTAAAGTTATGATATCAAATTTTCCCATATTAGATAATCGGTAAGATAAAAATGATTATATAGACACAAAGAAATATCAATTTTTTGCTTAAAATTTTGTAAAGGTGTGTAATGGTTTTATTCAGTTAAGGTGTCATTTAGTGTAAACTTTTCTAAAAAATAAAATTAAATAGGCGTCATTTAAAGAAAAAAGGTAATGATTATCAATCATATTTATGTTAAAAAGGGATAAACAAGCGTTAATCGAATATTTCCATGCTTTGAATTCTATACAAGAAACTACACATCAATCCCAAACATTCAAACACGCGACTCCACGCTTAAAGTTAGTGGCGGGGTTTCTTGTTGTTGTTGTTGTATCCCTATTTGTTCATGCATCTTTGTCAATATAATGGAATTTGATGCGATTGTCGTACAAGTGAGAGGCTAAGCGTAAGTAACCAATACATGTGGTTTTTAAATTTGATAGATGATTTTTGTACATTTTTTGGATAAATGTTTGTTTTGAGATTGTCAAACAGGGATGACTGCTGTACCCATACTTTGAACTCTATTTTGACTATGTTACCTATTGTGTCTGTTTAGTTCACGCATCGTTGTAAATGTAATAGAATTTGATGCGACTGTCATACAAGCGCTATAAAACCAGGTTCAATCCACCATTTTCTACATTTGAAAATGCATGTACCAAGTCAGAAATATGATAGTTGTTGTCTATTCGTTTGATGTGTTTTATCATTTGATTTTGCCATTTGATTATGGACTTTCCGTTTTGAATTTTCCTCGGAGTTCAGTATTTTGCGATTTTACTTTTCATACCTTCATTTTTCTTATGGTGATTACTTAATAATTAAAAGTGAGGACTGATTGAAAAGTAAGCTTTAAGACAAGCGGGATGACTTTATATGTTTTTATTTTGTACTTAGAACACTCATATATAAGCATTCCAGAAGTTTATTCACATATCCAAATTTATAATGCTTTTCATGAAATTGAAGTTGCAATCATATACCGGTGGCCGTTATGTAAGTTAATAGACACAGATGTTATTTTTTCCAAAATACATTTGATCACAACCAAGTATGCAACTAATTAACATATAATATATTACCATGCGCAATACACCAAATGCATTTACTGAATAGCCTCTTCACTCATCTTCATTTTGAGTTGAATTGGATGTATATTAAAAAACGTATTCAGTCTTCAAATTAGTAACTGTGGAGTTCGGTATTTTTGTGATTTTTATCTCTTATAAACGAAAATATATATTTCGTGCGTCCAACGAGATTTTCTTAATACTTTAACCAGCAACGCTGATACCCACATATAAGCTCCACATAAGAAATGCATGAGAGGTCAACTTTGACTGAAGAAGTAATAACCTTCAACTAAGTTAGTTTCTGAATAATTTCTTGATTTAGCAATGGTAATTGTAGAAATCACTAGCTGAAGTGTCGACCCAGTTTTAGAAAAACAAAAATAACCCTCGACACATTTCGTGAGTCCGTAGCACAAACTTAAAAAAAACTTTAATCAGGAGCGTAAAACCCACATATTCGAAAAGCCAATGAGAAGTACAAACCTAAATAATACCAATATAATATATATATACCCTAATGTTATTTTAGTTCCGTGTTATAAAGAGATTTGAAGACATCATAACATCAGAGGCAGAAGCTTTCCCACTGTACCTGCCGTTCAATCAAACCTTAGACAATGCTACGTCAATACCAGACGATAAGAAGTAAGAGTACAATAAGTCAACGTGTCAAAGTTTATCAATGACGCTTCGGTGGTAGATCTTTACAGAATGTTTTTTTGGTATAAATAAGGGTACTAAAACGGTAATGGCTTTTGGAAAATTATAGAAATTGATAAAATAATTCCATTCATAAGTCAAGTACATAGTCACAAAGTCATGCGCACACAGAAAGTGCAAACGCCATAAAATTCATAACTTGCAATAATCGAGGAAATAGTATAAGGTTTAACGTTTTTTTACAATTAATATTTCAAATGATGGAATGTAAACGCACCGTTATAATACAACATGATATTCATTGACATTTACAAAATAGCAGCGTCTGTTTTCCACAGAACACCACTTTTACTTTAGATCTAGATGGAACGAATTCTTCAAAACTTTTTGGTCAAACATTAGAATAGGAGACTAAAACAAGATATGAACTTAATGATTATTGAAACATGTTTTCTTATTTTCAGAGCAGAACTACGTCGCCGGGCAAAAGAAGTAATACAGAAATATTTAACTTCATTAACAGAGATGAAAGATTACATACAAAATGCAAGTACACAATATAACATACACTTGGTTTTTTTTTATAATTTAAAGATTATTTCATTCGTGTTGCATCAATCATCTCGTCACAGAATGCTTGGAACAACGATGGTAAATTTGGGTTCGATTTTTGATTGAGTTAAACTGAAGACGAATATGTGATAAAAAAGTGAAACGAACCTTTAATCATTTTAATGTGTTAAAAAAAATAAAAGAATGACAATATTTTAACAGCTAATATCTTGCAAATCAATTAAATTGACCTTAATACGGTACATGTATAAAATTGAAAATGGAAATGCGGAATGTGTCAAAGAGACAACAACCCGACCAAATAAAAAACAACAGCAGAGGGTCACCAACAGGTCTTCAATGTAGCGAGAAATTCCCGCACCCGGAGGCGTCCTTCAGCTGGCCCCTAAACAAATATATACTAGTCCAGTGATAATGAACGCCATACTAATTTCCAAATTGTACACAAGAATCTAAAATTAAAATAATACAAGACTAACAAAGGCCAGAGGCTCCTGACTTGGGACAGGCGCAAAAATGCGGCGGGGTTAAACATGTTTGTGAGATCTCAACCCTTCCCCTATACCTCTAACCAATGTAGAAAAGTAAACGCATAACAATACGCACATTAAAATTCAGTTCAAGAGAAGTCCGAGTCTGATGTCAGAAGATGTAACCAAAGAAAATAAACAAAATGACAATAATACATAAATAACAACAGACTACTAGCAGTTAACTGACATGCCAGCTCCAGACTTCAATTAAACTGACTGAAAGATTATGATTTCATCATATGAACATCAGGCACAATCCTTTCCGTTAGGGGTTTAGTATCATACCATCATAACATATATGAGAAGAACATAACCCGTTTCATGCCAACAACTGTTTTTAGAATAAATGTGTTTAGTTTCGATGCAAAGACCTTATCAGTGACTCAATATTAACGCCAAAATATGCAATCTTTAATGACTTGACAACAGTATCGTAATTATATCCCTTCTTAAGAAGTCTATTCAAAGGTTTTGTAAGTTTCTGAGGTGAATACTGACACCTTTGTGCTTTATGAAGAATATTTCCATAAAAAATTGGATGTGAAATACCTGAACGTATAAGAAGTCTGCATGTTGAGCTATATTTACGAATGATGTCTTTATACCGATGATAAAATTTAGTAAATGTTTTGACTAGTTTGTGATATCGAAAACCCTGGTGTAATAATTTTTCAGTAATACATAAATTTCTCTCGTTAAAATCTAAAACATTGTTACATACACGAGCGAATCGTACAAGTTGAGATATATAAACACCTTAAGATGGTGACAAGGGAACGTCACCATCTAAAAACGGATAATTAACGATAGGAAATGAAAAATCATCCCTTTTATCATAAATTTTAGAATTCAGCTTTCCATTAGTGATATAGATATCAAGATCGAGAAAAGGGCAGTGGTCATTGTTAGTATTAGCTTTATTTAAAGTAAGTTCAACAGGATAAATTTCATTAATATACATACTGAAGTCGTCATTATTGAGAGCCAAAATATCATCCAAATATCTAAAAGTATTATTAAATTTGTTTATCAGATGTTGTTTCGATGGGTCTTTGCTTATTTTTGTCATAAATTGTAACTCATAACAATACAAAAACAGGTCCGCAATAAGTGGTGCACAGTTAGTCCCCATTGGAATTCCGATAATCTGACGATATACGGAATCCCCAAAGCGAACAAAAATGTTATCTAGTAAAAATTCAAGGGCATATATAGTATCAAAGCATGTCCAAACAATACAAAAACAGGTCCGCAATAAGTGGTGCACAGTTAGTCCCCATTGGAATTCCGATAATCTGACGATATACGGAATCCCCAAAGCGAACAAAAATGTTATCTATTCAAGGGCATATATAGTATCAAAGCATGTCCAATTAACATAGTTTTTTGTGGTTTATTGCTACTAAAAAATGACCTAAAAGAGTTTGAACATATATATTCACATTCTTATTTTTTGAATGCCCATTTAATTAGGTGTGTGAATATTTTCTTTTTTCTCGCTATAAAACAAGGTGCTTCAATCCATCATTTTCTACGTTTGAAAATGCATGTACTAAGTCAGAAATATGACAGTTGTTGTCTATTCGTTTGATGTGTTTTATTAATTGATTTTGCCATTTGATTAGAGACTTTCCGTTTTCAATTTTCCTCGTAGTTCAATATTTTTGTGATTTTACTTTATTCTTTTTGATGCCCCTGAAATTTTTTTTATCAATAAAATGATTAAAGAGAAAGAGCAAATATTCAGTATTGTTGTTTATATATTTTTCTTATGGTCAACCAAAGTGAGACCAGTCATTTTTTATGGAAGCCAGTATCAGTTTTTTAAATATTCGATTTTATTTAATTCTTTTTCTAGACTTACATGAAGCACCTAAGACAGACTTTTGGAGTTAACGTTTGGACACATGGTAACGAGTTTTATGAAGCTTGTCTTAAATGGCATTTATCACTTCCACTGAAACCAGAAGAAGTTCATCAAAAAGGCATTGATGAAGTCCACCGGATATCAACAGAAATTCAAAAGGTATAAACAAATTGTAGTAAACTGACTTACACACATGATAATTTTAATAAGAAATTATATCATGTTTGTTCTAAGGTAGCCTAAATGTGGGTCGTTGAAAATAGTTATTATATTGGTATTATTGAGGTTTGTACTTCTCATTGGCTTTTCCAATATGTGGGTTTTACGCTCCTGATTAAAGTATTTTTATTGTTTGTGTATGGCGAATTTTCAAAGGCCACACAGTTATTTTTTCAAAGTTCTATTAAATTTTTATTTAACACTGAGAAGGAAGTATTGGTTGACAAATAACTCTTATTTACGTAAGTATTGCTCTTCAATGACACTTTTATGAAATATTTAATTTGCACAAACCATTTCAAAACCGACGAATTTCATCATTTCTAAAACTTGATTTTATATCTTTTTAATAGATCTTTAGAAGACTTAACCTTACAGGAACAACCAAAGAAGTCTTCGACTTAATTAAACATGATCCAAAATTTTTACTGAACAGCACAGTAAGTACATACATAAATATCTACATGTAATCCGATGCAGATATAGATAACTGGTTTACAATTTGTTATCCGATACAGTCGACTGGTTTACTACATGTAATCCGATACAGTTGACTGGTTTACTAGATGTTACATCCCAGCTTCTTTGTTCTAGAAGGGGTGATCTGAGCCGGATCACCCCTACCAGATCACCCCAGTTTGAGTTCCTTTGTTATGCATGCTTTCCTTTGCTCTGTAACATTTTGGCGGAAATGTCAAATCCACTATAAAACTTATAATTAATTATACGGAAAAGTCTATCTATCAAAATTCACGTAGAAAAAATACAGTGTATATACTGGGATTCGAACTCAAGACCTTTAGCATATCAAGCCACGACACATACATGTACCACTACACCAGGACGACTGGATACGAAATAAGAGTAATTTGAAATACTTAAAGGAAGCAATATCTTTTTATAAGTGGGGCAAGTTGTCAGACCATTATTCAGTGGGGTTTTAACCTTTTTCGTTAACTATTGAGTTTTCAGACTAATTGTTCAATTTGATTTTACACTTTTTCAAAGTGGGGCAAGTCGGTAAACAAGAGTGGGACGATATTTTTTATAAAGTGGCGATATAGTGTGAGCCGATTGGCAAATGGGGCGAGTTGACATTATTTGATATCTACTCATCGTGTTTGGGGGTCAAAAAGGGTATACATCATATAGTAATATATAAAGTATATTGTTATGGTTGTGTGGCGTTCTAAACTAGATTTTATTAATTGTAAATGGTTTTTCGTCTAATCTAAAACAGCTGGGATGTAAAATAGTTATCCCAGTCGGACTTGGTGTGTCAGTGTTAGATCACCCTCTGGCCTCCGGCCATCGGGGTGATCTTACACTGACACACCGCGTCCTTGTGGGATAACTATTAATTATCCTATACAGTTGCCTTGTTTACTACATGGAATGCGATAGAGATGAGTAGTTTGTTACATCTATTCCGATATAAAAGTTGACCGGTTTACAATTTGTTGTCCGATACAGTCGACTGGTTTACTACATGTGATCCGATACAGTTGACTTGTTTATTATTTTTTATCCGATACAGTTGATTGGTTTACTACCTATAATTCGATACAGTTGACTGGTTTAATACATATCGAATACAGTTATCTGGCGTACAAAATTGTAAACCTAATATCTATGATGAGTGTACCTTCAACCAATGAGTCAAAGTTTCTCTTCGATGGTATCACCAGCGCAGTAGTTAGAACTTCTGTGCTATCATGCATTATCATTGATATGGTCATAATTATAAATTATCTGTTTTCAAGATTGGGTCCTCAATGCTCTTCAACTTCGTACCTTATTATGCCTTTTTAACTTGTTTGATTTGACCGTCACTAATGATGCTTTGGTAGACAAAGTGCGTGTCTGCCTAATAAATCTTTAAACCTGATATCTATGATGAGTTTATCTACAATCACTAGATAATGTCACTGCTGGTGCTGATATTCTCCGTGAGGGTACAACCATCCCAGTATTTGCTGTTTTTGGCAAGATTTCAACAGCATCACTGAAGAGACATGTATTGTCGAAATGCGCATCTGGTGCAAGAAAATTGGTACCATTAATTTTATTGTAAATTACTGTCATCTTAACTTACCACAGATCATCCGAAAAAGTCGACTCCTTTTGTACAGTATATCGGTACTACTAAAACACAGGCTTTCGAACTCATTTGAGTTTATTGTTATTTTGGAAATGAAAAAAATATAGTTATAGATGAGGCATTAGATGAGTTAATTTTCCCATAATCTGTGATTTTGCTATTAAATCTGAGCAGATCTTGTAGTATCTGATTTATTCATTTTCGTATTTTGAAACCTCCCCAGAATCCTTATTATATAACCTACGTTTCTTCGATTAAATGCATGAATAGATCACAGTTTAATTAATACGCCTCCTGGTGCGGGAATTTCTCGCTGCATTGATAAACAATTGGTGGCCTTCGTTTGTTGTCTGCTCTATGGTCGGGTTGTTGTCTCTTTGACATATTCTCCATTTCCATTCTCAGTTTTACTATGATGTAGGCGCTTTTAAAAAAACCCACCAGAGCTTCTCTCGATGAAAACGAACACATACAGAAAGTAGTTTAATTCCATCCTCTTTTTTTATACTCATCAACTGTAAAAAAATAAAGAATCTATGATTACATTTCCTTTTAAGTGTTCATTCGTTTGAACATTAAGTGGGCTTGATTCTATTTGGGAATAATAGTATTTCAGAATAATTGATAGATTCAACTATTTTTCTCTCAAAAATGTAAGATTAGTAACAGTTTTCCATTCACAAAATTAAATTACAAATGCACTTTGAATAAATTTCAATATCCGGTTGAAAATCCTACTTCTGACAAAAACCTAGCTGTTTACATTTTAAATCATATTTACGAGACAAATGTTACATGATCCTTTGACAAAAATCTGTTAAAAGGGGTTCTAAACGGTAACAAATAAGAACAGACAAACTAGAGGCTCGTAAGAGCCTGTGTCGCTCACCTTGGTCTATGTGAATATTAAACAAAAAACACAGATGGATTAATGACAAAATTGTGTCTTGGTGATGGTGATGTGTTTGTAGATCTTACGTTACTGAACATTCTTGCTTCTTACAATTAGCTCTATCTATAATGAACTTCGCCAATTAGTTACAGAGGAAAATATGTTGTTAAAATTTACAAAAAGTTACAAAATTTATGAAAATTGTTAAAAATTGACTGTAAAGGGCAATAACTCCTTAAGGGGTCAATTGACCATGTTAGTCCATACCTGTCAACTGACCCGGATTCTGCGGGTGTGACCCGAGATTTTCACAATTCTGAGGGATCACCCGGATCACCCGCCGGGTCATTGAAATAACCCGGGAATTCCGAAAATGACCCGATTTCACCCGTATTTCTTAGCCTTGAGATTGATTTTCATAAGTAATATTCCTTTGAAATACCGGCAAATTCGTAATGGTAATTCTTCCATGAACAGGTGTAAGCCAAAAAAGTGTCCCATGAAATTGTGTCCTCTAGAACATTATTTCACAGTTCAGCTGTGAAATTTTGTTCATGGGACAAAATATCACATTTGTAAACCATAAAATAGTGTCTCCCCTAGTGAAAAATTGTCCCTAGTACTTGCACATAATTTCATGGATGATTTATAAAATTATGTCTCAAAGGACAATATTTCATAGTGTAGCTATTTTTTTCTGTCCCTATACAAGGGAAATAATTTAGAAATCATTTAAATGTTTTAATCAATTAGTTAAATCATAATTGAAAATTAAATAAAGACTACACAGATGTGAACAAAAATGGAAAGTGAGGAATATAAACAGCTGTATAATTATGTGTCTGATGGTCAATACCCTCCAGAATTTGACAATAATGATAGGAGATCATTTAGAAGGAAGGCAAAGCTCTTTCAAATTAAAAACAATGAAATGTATTATGTACATGTTGACAAAAAAACACAAGAGCAAACATTAAAACTTGTAATACATAAGGACAAATTAAAACAAGTGTTGTATCTATGTCATAATGAAAGTGGATGTCATCTTGGGGTCAACAAGACCTGCAGTAAGATATCTGGGAAATATTACTTCCCGAGAATCACTGACAAATGTCAATTAAGTCTTATTATTTTTTGTTAAATAAATTTTTTGGTATTAGACAAGACTTTTATGCAATATGGACATGATTTCACTATGAAAAAATGTCCAACGAAGGTCACAATAGTATTTATTGTCAAGGGACACTTTTACATAGAGGTGGACAATATTTTATAATAAAATTATGTCCTGGACCAAATTTCATAGATCATATCCATGAAATTTGGTCCATGGGACATAATTTCATGGGGGACACTATTTAATCCTACACAGGCAGTTCATCTAGCTATGTAAACTGTCAAATTAAGTGACCAATTAAGTGCATGGCTTCACTTGACAGCTTTGGTGTCAAACACACTGTTAATTAACACCAATTACCTTAGCTGTAGGTCGTAAATAAATTGCACTACTGGTTTAGAAACATATTTGAAAAGTTCAAATTTTTAACTGGAGTTACTTCCCCTTATTTTTCACCATTCAAAATTATTCCTTATAGTTACGTTTTATGGGTGAAAAAGATTAAATCATAAAAATATAAAATTCAAATACATATTGAAAAATAACTTTTCATTATTTTTATACCTTTATACAATTTAAAAAAAAAAGTTGAAAATTATTTTTTTACATTTATACTTCCTTTAACTGTATTACTATATTTTATCATAGTATAATTTCCTTGTCAATTGAGAGAGGAATGTTCATACATGTAATACCTGTACATGGTATGTTTAAAGGCTACTTTTCCAGTAGTCTCATTTTAAAATTACATTTCAAAAATATTTAAGATGATGACAAAAAGTAAAGGACATAAGACTGTGATACACAAGTTTATAAAAATCTTTAAAAGTGTAATGAAATAATAATAAATAAGATTTAAAATGACTTAACCAAGTGAACATGCATTGATGTTTTGGTATCTTTGATATACATTATAAGAAAATGTACCATAAATACTGGAATTCAGCTCGAAAAAGTTCGTACGCGTTATGACCTGAGATTTGATTCTTCAATGCAGGTCATGACCTGCATTTTCATCGTCACAGGTTGACAGGTATGTGTTAGTCATGTTGACTTATTTGTAGATCTTACTTTGCTGAACAAACAAACATTATTGCTGTTTACAGTTTATATCTATTTATATTAATATTCAAGATAATAATCAAAAACGGCAAAATTTCCTTAAAAATTACCAATTCAGGGGCAGCAAACCAAACAACCGGTTGTCCGATTCATATAAAAATTTCAGCGCAGACAGTTCTTGACTTGATAAACAATTTAACCCCATGTCAGATTTACTCTAAATGCTTTGGTTTCAGAGTTATAAGCCAAAATCTACATTTTACCCCTATGTTCTATTTTAAGCCATGGCGGCCATCTTGGTTGGTTGGCCGGGTCACCGGACACATTTCTTAAACTGGATACCCCAATGATGATTGTGGCCAAGTTTGGTTAAATTTGGCACAGTAGTTTCAGAGGAGAAGATTTTTGTAAAAGTTAACGACGACGGACGACGGACGACAGACGACAGACGACGGACGACGGACGCCAAGTGACGAGAAAAGCTCACTTGGCCTTTTAGGCCAGGTGAGCTAAAAATGACACAAAAGGTACTTCTATTATTCATATATTATGTATTAATATTTAAATCCTTGTATTTGTAGGATGCAATATTAGAGGAATATAAAGATATAATATTTAAAAGAATACAGCCTAATCTTCCCAAACTATTCAAAAACCTTCCAAATCTGCCTCTAGAGTAAGTATATTTGCCTGGAATAAGAGTGAAAAAGAGGAGGGACTACACTAAATGGTAATCTTATCTCCAAAGGGTAATGAATTGCAGGTGTCATTTTGTTGAGGTTTGTTTTCATAATATTTTTATATACAATTTGCAACTAGATTGTTGGAAAAACAGGTCATTGATACAAATTTACCTACTTCCTAAATTGTTTTAATCAAATTCTAGAAACCACTTATCGAATTTCGTTCCTTTGGGAATTTACCTTCATTAAAAATACTCAAACCAAAAACATGTACAAGTCAAGTATGTTTGAATACGTAGATACGTGAAAAAACCCGCAGAATATCATAGTGTTAAAATTAATATGCACATTGCGGTTTATCAAAGTCTAAGGTATTAGGATCACAATTTTTGTTTCCTGGAATGCAAAAATCGGAAAGCTTTTATATAATTGTAAATCTTTGAAACAAAAATCGTTCAGATGCGCACAGCATTAGTGTGACATATATTTTTTTTTCAATTGTGTTTTCTATATTTGTCTTTGAACTTTGGACTTTGAGATTTAATTGGAAATGCCAAAACTTCCTATTATCCCCTTTTGAAGTTTTTCAAAAATAATCTAAGCAAAATTTAAAGTTTCCTCAAACAACGTTTTGTTACAAAGTCTATTTTCAAGATACGTCAGGTCATTTTTTTTTTAGAAACTGCTATGTGTAAAATAACCCTTATTGGTCAAAGTTGTTGGCATTTTTTGCCATTTGAGTGACACTACAATTGACGTTTCTGTTATAGAGTATAAAGCAATTTCCATGTTTTTCATTTGTAAATAAAATTAACATAATTTGAAAATAATTGAGAATTCATCATCGACTTTCACTACCCCTTTGGTATCTTTTAAGTATCAGATGATGGCACTTATTATATATTACCTTTTTGTTATGCCTTTATCACTTTATTCCAAAATTTCAATTTAAATATATTGCATAAAATCGGGTTCAGCATTTATTCTTAATATAATGTGATACCACTTATATCATACGTACGTGAAATGCTTTTTTGTGAAGTGGTATAAATACAATAAAGGGAACTGGGACATGTTTGTATTTCTTAATGGGACTGTAATTCCCTGTGTAAGTTATATAGTCTACCTTTTATCAAATTTCAGGGTAAGACCATCTCTGACAGATGGGCCTGGAGGTATGTATCAGCAAGTGTCACCTGATGGATCTCGTCCTGGAATATTTTATGCTAATTTGTTTCATCCGGATGAAAGGTAAACACAATTCATTATATTAAGTTAATTATTGCAACAGAAAATATACCCGTGATGGTAATAAACTTATATGCTTCTTTTTTGATTCTTTTGATAATTATAAGATAAATACTGTCCAAGGAACTGCCGGAAATAAACATCACATGCTAATAATTAGAAAAACATTTAGAGGTAGCCAAAGATGCATAATTTTATACACAGTGAACCACAGAGCAAAGCCTTGAGGCTAATCAAAATATTCATATTACATCAAGAAATTAAAATGTTTTTGATCAGTTTCAATATTTCAGTCCGACGTTTAACTTTGTTGATCTGGCTCTGCATGAAGCCCTTCCTGGACATCATTTACAGGTTTGTATTGCACTATGTAGATGTCGATACACACATATTTATAGTCTTTTATTCTGGGAATACCACTGTCACGTGTAATATAATTAAAGTCAATTTCATTATCGTCAGTTTATTGTCTCAATACTGTATGCCATAACCATTTAATGTAAATGTATTTGTGCAATAAATGTTGTCTTTTGTCTATAAAAATATAAAAGGTTTCTGCCGCAAAAACATAGAATAAATGAAAGCATGCAATGTCATGCGTTTCCTATAACAGTGACCTCCATAATAACTCCTTCACAAATCAAGAGGCAAAACTTCTGTATTAAAAACAATAAACCGATGTCTGTACAGACAGTCATGCTCTAAATCGCCCGAAACTTAGAAACTAAGAAAGTATTGACTTAATTTAGATTTATTAAAGGCAACTAATGACGTTGGACATTAAAATTGATACTAAAAAAGCAATGAAAGAAGATTGAAAGATACGAGAGGGACAGTCAGACTCATAGATCGAAAATAAACTGACAACGTCATGGCTAAAAATAAAAAGACAAACAGACAAATAATAGTACAGAAGACTAAAGACGAACCCTACCAAAAATTGGGGGTAATCTCAGGTGTTCCGGCAGGGTAGGCAGATCCTTCTCAATATGTGGCACTCGTCGTGTTGCTTATGTTATTACAAATCCGATAAATAGTCTAATTCGGTAGGTCACATTCGTGAAAAGGGAAGGGTGTTGTAGTAACGACATAAGGAACATATTCGATATCATCTGTGAAACGGTTATTCCATAACGGTTATACCAATGGCTAAATAGATATTTAAATAAGACATGTAAAATAACAGCAACAAAAGTACCCCGCAACAAATCCATCAAAGATTGTCTGTTCGGTTTTTGTTTAGCTACGGTGTCGTCTGTTATAATTTTAGATTGGGTCCTGGAATCTTCTATGTAAGATTTTTCTTCTTTTATAACTTGTCGAAAAGAAATTTTTTGACTATTTAATGCTGTGGTAGATATTACATTGACTCAAACAGTGAAGGGAATAAAGCTGGCGAGGAATTTAAGTCAGTCAGATTGAAACACTGCAACACAAAATGACCACAAAAACTCTTTCACGTGATATTTTCAGACGTAAATAAGGCACAACAAAATCTATTCTTTTGTAATTTTTATTGTGAAATAAACAATCATCGGATTCCATCAATCCCTTTTTTTGTAGTTGTGACATCTGACACAAATGTTCATAAGATATTCCCCTAAAACAAAAGCTAGTATTCTTATCGAAAAGATTATTTTTTATATTATATATGTTCCTTACAGCTAAGCTATCAAGGTGTTGCAAAAATTCCACTTTTCCGAACCACAGCCGTTGATTGGACTTACATGGTGCCGACAGCTTTTCCATCATATACTGCTTATGTTGAGGTCAGTAAAAATAGTTCTTATTTAATTAAGTATTGTGAATTGTAATGATATATTCATATTCTTTTATCTACTTCACTGTGTTTAGAGAATATATTTGTTCAAATATTCTAAAAAGAAATAAAAATATAAAGGTTTCAATAGTTATCAGATAAGAAATAAATGATTCAGAATCTAGTCATGAATTGTGTGTGCATGATTTTCTTCAAACATGGGCGATACATACTTATTCAAATATACATATATAAAACTGTATGTATTCTTATGAAAATTGCATTGCAAATATTGTTTTACTTTTTTTAACGTAGGGATGGGCATTATATGCTGAGTCACTAGGAGAGGAAATGGGTGTCTTCAAAAATGACTATGAAAGGTAAGATTCTCGTTATTTCTTAATACGAATGACGAATGTCTTGTAGTGGTTTGTATTTTATGCTTGTGTGCATTTCCATCTAGAAAAGTGAATTACTGAGACCTGTAGCAGACAGCATTAGTATATTGTATCAATATTTTTTTTCCGTAGCCACAAATTGATTTTATATGCCTTATTACATTATACTTTTAATGAGTTTGTTTTGTGTTGAAGTGGGACTAGACACACAAATCATGTTGCCAATGCAGTAACGATCGTTGGATTTGATGCTTTTTCTTTTTTCTTTAACAATTATAAAAATATTTTGACTCATCCCATAAAGATATTTAGTATCCTTGAACATTATCCACGTATTGTCGTAACTTCCGTGTGTATTTTTCAAATTTCTCAATTTGCATAAAAAACTGATAACTTTTCTCTGACTGTTTTTACACTAAATCCTTTGGATGTTGGATATGTACTGATTGACATGTGAGTCCTTATAGATACATAATTTTTTATAAGTTGTCATTGGTGTTAACCTAGCTATCAGTAACAGATCTGTACTTATGTTATTGTTGGGATTTATACATATCCAGCAACGTCAGGTAGATGTGTTTTGATATCCACAGGGTATAATGTTTTTGTCTGTCTGTCTGTCTGTTCCCGATATTAATCATTCAAAAGTTACTTACTTGCATTTCAAGCTTAACCCGATAATCCGTTCGTTTACTTTATAAAATTATCAACGATTTTATATAACCATCCAGTTTATGCATACTAGTAGCCCAAAATCCATTGGAAATAGACACAGTAGAAACAGCAAAAGAAGCAGTAACCTTACACAAAGTACAAACTCCACCAATTCAAATGTACTTAAATTACCGCCAAAAGGTAACCTACGTATTATGACGGTAAACTGCTACAGTATCATTGACAAAAAAGCCGAACTATCAGCTTCCATACATTACATCATATGTGGAACTGAATCCTGGCTTAAAGGAATTAAACAAGGTAAACCAATGAAGACAGATGCAATTAAATCAGCTGAAGTCTTCCCAGAGAACTTTAAAATCTACAGAAATGATAGAGGCACTCTTGGGGGCGAAGTATTCTTAGGAATACATGAAGATCTCATTTCAACTGAATTCATTGAACATGTCACAGGCTGTGAAATTGAATGGGCTAAAATCAAATTGAAAAACAGCAAAGATCTTTTCATCGCATCATATTACATTCCTCACAGAAACATGAAAGACATAACAAATCTTAAACTATCACTAGAAAAGTAACTACAGGAAAACCAAAACACATCATTATTGCTGGAGATTTCAACTGCCCAGATATCGACTGGATAAATATGGAGATAAAAACAGAAGCACCAGACAAAGAAGTACAACAAGCACGTATGAACCTATCTATTGAATACGGCCTTGTCCAAATACACGACAAACCAACAAGAGAGGGAAATCGGTTGGATCTGGTATTCACAAACAACCCGTCCCTTATTAAATCAACTGGCAATGCATTTCAGACCATGATATCGTCGTTACAGACTCATTGATAAAACCATACTATTGTAAACAACGCCCACAGAAACGATACATGTTTGGGAAAGCAAACTGGGATCAGATTAAAACGGACATAAATATGATAACAAAGGACATCTATAATCATATACACGATATGCCAATAGATAAAACCTGGCAAACATTCAAGAACGGAGTACAGGCAACAATTGACACCAATGAACCATCTAAAATGATAAAGAAAAAGCACTCTGTTCCATGGTTAAACAGAAAACTACGCAAAATGCTAAACAGGCAAGCAAGGTTGCACAAACATGCTAGAAAAACTGGAAGCTACAAAGAATATTAACAATACCAAAAAAACTGCAAACGCCAATTTAGAAAAGCAGAATGGAACTATATTAATGAAATCTTCAATGCAGGTTTTGAAAAGAATAGTTCTAAACCATTCTGGAACTATATGAAAGCAAAGAAACAAGATAATATAGGAGTAGCACCACTAAAGTCAAATGGAGGCCTCACAAACGACAGCAAAGTAGAGGCAGATATTCTAAACAACCAATTCAAATCAGTATTCACAAAATTAGATCCGAACTCACAAATACCACCGCTACTCATGTACAACACAGCTCTTAGTCACAACAGAGGACCTACTAAAGAGTTTCGACAGTGGCATTCAACTCGATATGGCTAAACTCAACTTTTCAAAGGCATTTGACACTGTGCTACATGACAAACTACTGGCTAAATTAAAAAGTAACGAAATAGATGGTAATCTGAACAAATGGTTAGCAGCATTCCTGCAAAAACGATCAATGCAGGTTGTCGTAGAAGGTGAGCACTCAGAATATGCCCACGTAGACTCTGGCGTACCACAAGGCACAGTACTAGGACCGCTGCTTTTCCTGTGCCACATCAACGACCTCCCGGAAAGCGTAAAATCTTAAGTTCGCTTATTTGCAGACGACTGACTGCCTACTCTATCGAGAGATTAACAACACAAAAGACCATCAAACTCTCCAAGAAGATCTAAAAGCTCTGGAAGTATGGGCACTAAATTGGGGAATGAAATTTAACGCAAAAAAAAAGCTATATAATGAGCTTCAAACAAAAATCAACACACTTCTAACAACTAGACAACCACATACTAGAACAGGTACAAACAAATCCTTACCTAGGTCTTAACATATCTGATGACCTAAAATGGACCAGCCACATAGGGAAAACAACAAGCAAGGCAAGCTGTACACTAGGGTTCCTGAGATGAAACCTGTGTCAGTGCCCCCAAGAGTGCAAAAAACTTGCCTACTTAGTACTTAGCCATGGTAAGATCCGTACCAGAATACGGTGCTGTCATGTGGGACCCACTCACAATCAGGGAAATAGAAAAAATAGAAAGCATACAGAAAAGAGCAGCACGTTTCATTTTGCACGATTTTAAATCCAGAGACACCGGCTGCGTCACAAATATGCTTTCTAAGCTAAAACTACCACCTCTCCAAGAACGAAGGAAACATCAGAGGCTAACTATGTTCTACAAAGTGGTGGATGGATTGGTGCCGGCTATTGATCCAACTAATTACTACAAAAGACCAGAAACAAACGCCAAGTCAAGGCAAAAAACTTTAATGACTTTCAATACACAAACATCATGGAAAGACAAGAAACCAGAAATAGCAGATCGTACAAATTAATAGACTGCAAAACAGACATTCGAAAGAACTCTTTTTTCCAAAAACAATAGTGGAGTGGAAACATCTGGACGAGGAAATTGCATGTCAAAAGACAGTTCAGGGATTCACGGCTGCCCTCCAACGGTTGGACTAACCAACCCGCTCTCCTTCCGGTGCGCATATATCCGCGATCGGATCCTGCACTGTGTAATATACAGTTACAGATACAAACTTAAGAAATATAATTGGCTTTAAACTGGGGGGAAGGGAGGGGGGTAAACTAGCTTTCGGTAACTGCAAGTACTCTCAGATCTGTACCTGGTGTCTTTTTTGTTGCTGGGTTGTTTAAAAACCCTGTCACGTTTGTTTATTTATTAGTTGTTTTTCTGCTTAGTTGTATCGATCTGACGAATAAAACCCTTTTTCAGATGATTTTTATAGTGTGTTCTTATGATGCAAGTGTTACACAACTGTCCCAGTTTAGATTCAGGTTTAGGGGAGGGTTTTGGCTCCAACAAGCTAGTTCAACCCCGCTACATTTTGTTTGTATCTTTCTCCAGTCAGGTTATTCAGTGGTTGCTGTATATCATATTTTTTTCTCGTTCATTGTTTTGTCTGTTAGTTTTCACGTTTGATTTACATTTGTCATTTTGGTGTCTTTTAAAGACGATTGACTATGCGTGTTGGGTTTTGTTCATTGTTGAAGGCCGTACGGTGACATAAAGCTGTGCAATTCTATGCCATTTTGGTCTTCTTCCTTGTTAAGGACTGGATTCTTAATAGAATGCTTTAAGTCCACTAGACGGAGATTAGGTGGAGAAATATCTCATTGGCCATCATACCATACCTTCCTCGGCTTATTTCTATATTAAGAAACGCAATCCTCGCTTTCGGTTAAACGGGAATTTATATCTTGGTAACTATATATTGTGATTGAATTGGTTCAATTCAGATGGTTTATCAGACTTTGAATTTGTATTTTTTGTTATTCAGTTTTTAATTGTTGTTGTTCAAATTGAAAGTGCGTAAGCCGCACAAGCCTTTACGTTTGCGACCGGCTTATCCCCCAATCGTCCTGCCATGTTCCTGGATGCATAAGTAGCATTTTTAAAGAAAGTTAAATGTGTGAAAATTGGATACGACCACTTGCAGTGTTGTTTTTTGTGGCTCAGTTTATCATCCTCGATTTTTTAATTGGCCTTAACTTACAAATGTATTTGCAATTGCTATAAATTATAATGCTTGTACGCTTAAATTTTTAGAGTAATGTAATACTTGAAGTAGCCTTTGCAATGTTGCGACTTTGTGTTTATTAAACTACTTGCGTTATAAATTTATAATACACAATTTGTGTCAGATATCTGTATCCAACTAACTAGAATCGATATAGTGCCAATGCATATACTCGGATTAAAGTGGTGGTTCAGTTGTAATACTGTAAAGTTGTTCGTTAACAGCATTAATTTATATATATAGTACTGTAATATATTAAGATCTTAGCTGAATAGCTATCAATTAATGTTATATAATATGATTTGTAAAACTTCATCATTTATTTTATCTTGGATACACAACCGATTATTAGGAATAAATCGATTTGTTAACATCACTCAGGAACCTTAAAATTTTGATAATAATTACTCATAGTAATTTAGATATCTTATTATATCTCTAACACCTAACTTATAGTGTTAGTTTGAATGCTGAGTTCCAAAGTAGTTATAGCTATAAAGCCAACCACGATGCTTGCAACACGTTTTCTACTGAGTTACTTCAGTCTTGGATAAAAATAGACTAACTGGCTTGATCCAGATTTAAGACAGATCTATAACACGACTATACAGTGTGTTGACTTTCTTTAAATTATTTAACAAATGATATTTTTTTACAGATTAGGACGTTATAGTGCTGAGATATTTAGAGCATGCCGTCTTGTGGTTGACACAGGCCTTCATCATTACAAGTAAGTGACATTCAACAGGTGTTTGCTGTGTATTTACTACACCCTATCTTCTGTGTATGAGCCTCCTTTGATTAGGGGCACCTCCATATGGCCCTTAAATCTAGATACATGTACAGTCAAACTTTTTTCAGAATAATAATAATAATAATAATAATAATAATAATAATAATAATAATAATTAATAATAAAATTCTTTATTTAACGAAGGTAACACATTTAACAATTACATGTTAATCTTCCATGAGGCCTTCAAAAACTATAAATACAAATAGAAAACGGAAAAAAATACATACAAAATAAAATACAGAATACAGTTAAATATAGCAGCTTTTAAAAATATTGAATAAGTACATATGCATTCAATAGAAGAAGAAAAAATACATTAGTTTCGTGCATCTTTATTCTGTTCAGTTAGAAAATAGTTTGAACAGTTGGTCTTAAACGTATCTAATTAAATTATCTATTTCTTTAACATGTTTAATATTATTTGGTAAATTATTCCAGGTAATAAGACTAGAATATTTAAATATTCTTTTAAAAAAATCAGAATTAGGTCTTTAAAAGCTGAAATTGATATCATGGATTCAAAACTATAAAAAAGGGCCAGGTGAACTTTTCTCATCTCTTGTTGTCTGTCATATATATGCTTGTTGTCTGTTGTCATCAGTCCTTTTACTTTTTATACCAAAATCTTTTCAATGGAAACTACTTTGCCAAATTTAATCAAACTTTAACACAAACAGCATTGGAGTGGCTAGATGAAAAGCTGTGTCTGTTAACTGAAATCAGCTTATTTTTGGAATAACTAATTTGGTATAATGGGGGGGGGTATTTTCCCTAAAACTTGATAAAATATTGTGGTCAAGCAATATTATGATTGATAGCAACATACCTAAGGCAGCAACCATTTGATTTTCGGGGGGGGTGGGGGGGGGGGGCTATGTTTTTTTTTCTGTACAAACCTTTTTTTTCGCCTGCGGCGAAAAACAATATATTTTTTTCACGACAAAGTCGAAAACAATTTTTTCTTTCAATTTTAGCATTGCATATAGTGGCAGCTGAGGGTGAAACAAACATTTTTTTTTTCTCAGAATCAAAAACAAATTTTTTTTTCTCCAAAAACTGGAAACAAACTTTTTTTCCAAAAAAAACCATAGCCCCCCCCCCCCCCCCCCCCAGAAAATCAAATGGTTAAATTGCTGCCTAAATAAAAAAAAAATCTGATGTGTGGCATGCTGACTGTCCTAAGAAGGGGCTGGCTCTAGTCATCATCAGTTTTTATCTCTATAAAAAAACACCTCTCCCAATTGGGGGGGCTCATTCCTGGATCCACCTAAGATGGTTGCTCTCTAAGTTTATGGTTCTCATTGATGTTGTACTACAAGGTTCCATACCAAAAAAAGGAAGGTTGGGATTTTAGGCAACAGTGACAAAAGACATGCAGAGATAAAGTGTAAACAGGGGAAAAAAGATCTATAGCCAAACAACATAAACAATATCAATAAAAGAGAAAATTTTGTCACAAGTTATATTCTAGTCCACAAGGTCAGAGAGTGTCCATTGTTGAAAATGCACTTACAGCTAAGTGAGCAACACAAGCTTTGAAGAGCATCTTAGTTATTTCAACTTTTACTATTATTTAGTTTATGTACAGTTTATTTGAAAACAATAATAAAAAATATAGATCACAGATGAGTTAAAATATATATATATTTCAATTTTAATGCCAAAAAATGGCATTTTGCACCAAACGGAGATCATTTGGAGCTTTTAAATGATATAAACCTTTTAAAAGTAGGGCCAAACTGAATCGATTTTTTTTGTAATTTTTGTACCTTATCATTAAGTAACAACTAATAGTGTAATAAATAAAATTTGTAATGAAAAAAACAAAAGTCTTAATTTTTCGCTGAAATTTTTGTACCCGCGAGCCTTAGACCTAAAGAGCTGCTTTATTTGCATTTACAGTTGGACAGAGGAACGTGCCATTAAATACATGCTGAACTTCACAGCATATGGACAAAGTGATATAACGAACGAAGTAAATAGATACATAACATGGCCCGGCCAGGCATGTGCATATAAAATTGGAGAACTCAAGATAAGGGAACTACGAGTTAAAGCAGAAAAAGAACTAGGTATGTTTATTTCTAACAAAAATTGTGTATTGTTTAAAAAATAGAAGGTGTGGTATGATTACCAATGAAACAACTCTCTACCTGAGACCAAATGACGTAGAATTTAACAACTACGGGTCACTGAACAGCCTTCAATGGGGAGCAAAACCCACACTATCTAATAAGTTATAAAAGACATTAGACTTCTATCACTTGAGTCCTGTACAAGTTCTTTTATTTAATTGGCAAGCATAATTATTTGTTATCTGTTTACTATGAAGTATATTTGATGTGGAAAAATGCAAAGTTGACTTGTAAATAATTACCATACATGTTTTTCTAATGTTTGCCTGAAAGCATGCAAGAAACTTAAAATTACATATATAAAATAAAAAAAACATTTAAACATTTCCTCGTTTATAAAAGAAAAAGCATATTTTTTCTATATTGATTGGAGGTTTTATTTAATTGTACTATCAAGATGTAGTACAAACAGATTTATATTGTATTCCATAGTACAAGTGTTAAACAACATAATATTTGCTATACATCAATGTCTTTACTTTATACATTTTGTAACTTATTACATACTATACAGTTTTGATCCCATATTCACATTTTAATAAAAATTTCCATATGATTAAATCAAATATGTAATAAAAAATATACCTTCATGTGCTACTTTTTTTAGTAAAATGAGGTCGAAATATTGTATGTTTGCTCAAAATTCGGATTTGTAGCCGTATTTTCCCTTTCAAAAGAAAGACATAACTTTTTTGTTTAAAAAGATAAAGACAAATTGTTATTTTGTTAAATAATTTGTAATTCCTGTATTTTATAAGTATCCTAAAATATTGATACATTTTTTATTCAGAAATAACTCATATTTATCAAATGTTCATGAATGTAGAAAAAGACATCATTTTTTTATCAAATTTACAAAAAATGCACTATTTACGTTTTCATGAAAATTGGCACACATAATCTTCTCGCGTAATCAAACCAAATGGCATTTAAAAAAAAGGGGTCCATGAACTGGTTTTCAAGTTAAATAAGTTTGAATTATATAAATCAGTCGAAAACTGCATCTTTTCTCGATAAGTCATAGTTTGAAGTCCAGAAAATAACATTTAACGTTAGCAACGTCATTACCTCCCCTGTAACTGTATCGTTTGCCCTTAAATTGCAAATTGTCTATTTATAAAAGATATTGTTCTTCTAACATTAGTTATTACTGTTAATTTGTTCTCATCCTGAAAATGCATGAAATATTTGCCACTGGATGTTACACAACCAATAATCAATCAATCAATCTATCATGCGTATATATATATGCTCCTCTGAACAGTTTTAAAGAAGTAACTCACTAAATAGACTATATTTTCCTGGTTCAAAAGTATTTTTCACTTGGTGTCTAATAGTCTGGGACATAATATATTATCAACATACATGTATACTATTCCCAGTCTACACATAGTTTATTGAATTGACTACCGTTACCATTGTTATTCAGAAGAGATGGATAATGGGATTTTATTTATATCCTTTTATTTTATTTTTATAGAAACATTGATTTTGTGTTTTACATGGTATTTTGATACTACTATGTCATACTTAGTATAGTTAGTTTGAGAAGTGATATTTTGTTGAGCATGTTGAGAATATGTCAGTAGTAAATGAATGAAAATGAACTGCTTGCAACTATTTGTCCATAATCAGTATTTTATTAAGTGCTTGCATCATTTAAAGTTTACTTAGTACTGTATTCTCAAATATTTTAATGTTTAATTATATAAATGCTATGTCACTTGCTTGTTCACATATATTGTTGTACATTGAGGTTGTTCAAAAAACAATTTTATTGCAGCAGTGATATTATTGATAACTTGTAGTTCGATATAGATTATGTAAAAAGTGATTTGATTGCAGGAGATCAGTTCAAAATTGATGAATTCCACCTAGTTGTTCTACAGAACGGAGCCATGCCATTATCAACCCTGGAGACCGTTACTGATTCCTGGATAAATCAAGTCAAAAACACACTGGGCACAACAGGTACATGTATCTGTATGCATGTGAATATGTATTCAAGCATATTTAGATTTTATTCAACATAATCATATACCGGTAATACAAAAATTTTATCCATAAATTAAAAACACCATTTTGACATGTAATCATGACAATGTTTAAGATTGGTAGTGTTTTATAATACAGACGTATCAACCATATCATATATGTTGACGTTTACACATCTGCAGATATACCAAAAACAGTATGTGATCTTGAGCTTTAATATTGTTTACCGGTATATTATACTTTCAATAATGCAGATGAATGTGTTTGCTTCAATTTCATATGATTTAAATGTCGTTTACATGGGGAAATGGATATGAAACGCATGCACTTGAGAAATGTGAAATCTAGTCTTGTAATAACTTGTCAACTTCCAAAGAAGATCAATGAAATTGTGTTTCGATGTGCAGAATATTTACGATGCAGAATGCCTATATTTCATCTTTTCAGGCTTTAATTCAATTAGAAACAGGGCAAATATCACATCTTATCTGGTTTTCTCCCGTTTCGTACAAATATTTGGTTTTCCGAAAAATATCCATAAAATTGAGAATGGATATGGGGAATATATCAAAGAGTCAACAACCCAACGAAAGAGCAGACAACAGCCAAAGGCCACCAATGAGTCTTTTATGTAGCGAGAAATACCTGCACCTGGAGGCGTGCTTCAGCTGGCCACTAAGCAAAAATATATACTAGTTCATTGATAATGGATGTCATACTAAACTGCGAAATATACACAAGAATCTAAGATTAAAAATCATACAAGACTAACAAAGGCCAGAGGCTCCTGACTTTAGACAGGTGCAAAATAGCGGCGGGGTTAAACATTTTTTTCTAGATTGTTTTATTGTATTGATTTTTTCCCCCTGAATTATATCCCTTTAAAAAAATTGAAGCACAACAGCTAATAGTCTAAAGCTCGGGATCACATCCTATTTTTTGGTATATATGCAGATGCGTATACGTCAATGTATATGATACAGTTGATACCTGTGTAAATGACCGACCTCTATTAGCATGTACTCGCAATTTCACATGCAATGTTTCCATGAGGCCTTAAAGGTGAAATGCATTAGCAATATAGCTCCTATTTTTGTGATTTTGTAATTTATTTTATGAAATTCCACATTCATAAAATAAACCTATATTCATAACACATCTGCTGCAAACCATCCCCTTGATAACATAATCATGATATAATTGTTTTTTTTCTTCAATATATGGTTAACTGGGCAGGCCTTGTTTTAAGGGGGCTCGCAGGTATGAATAATTTTTTTTTTAATATAGGATTTCACTGTATTTTTTTTATAAATGAACTTTATCTTACACTTGATAGTAAAATGAAATAAAAAAATGGGGTCACCCTTCATACAAGCTCACAATCTGCCTCTGCAAGAAGCATGCATTTTTACCTTTACCTTAGCTGTATTTGGCATAACTTTTAGGAATTTTGGTCTTTAATGCTCTTCAACTACGTACTTTATTTGGCCTTTTTAACTTTTTTGGATTCGAGCACAACTGATGAGTCTTTTGTAGACAAAACGCGCGTCTGGCGTATATACAAAATTTAGTCCTGGTATCTATGATGAATTTATTTTGTGAAAGTCCTTTTTTTCTGTTGAACTAACAGGAGAAAAAGAACTAAATTACAGAAATCAATTAAATTTTACAATTATCAATTTTAATGCCAAAAACTGGAGCTTTTTCAATGATATAAACATTTTAACAATCATCTGGGGCCAAACAGAATCGATTGTTTTGGTTGATTTTTGTACCATATATATCATAAAGTAATAATAAATAGTGTAATAAATAAAATTCATAATAAAGAACAAATGTTTAATTTTTCGCTGAAATTTTTGTACCCACAAGCCTCCTTAATCTGTATGTTATGTAATTTATCAAATGTAATTATAAATAGAATAAAGAGATGTACTTTGGTGTGTTGTTCTTCTTTGTAATAATGATCTATGCCATGCTATATAACTAAATCTCTAAAATTATATTTAGAAACACCAGAAGATAAGTTTAATGAATTGCAGACCAGTTTTAGTGAATGGTTGCTAGCTGAAAATCCTGAATTTGCTACAATAATTAATGATCGTAGATATGATGACAGACTCGATGACTACTCTATCGAGTTATTTGACAGATGGAAGGTAACAATTAGTTCAATGATATCCTAAACATATTAAACCTAATGTCATGTATATAATTTGTTAATCATTTCAAACATAATGTCATGTTTTTATTTTGACATGTTTTGTTTCAAATAATGCCAATATTTTAATCATAGTTGAGCAAAGAATCAAGAAAAACATTCCTAAAACGATGAACCTGTATTGTTTTTATGCCAGAATTATTCATTAAAATCCCAAACAAGTTTGAAATTTACATGATTTAGACTGATAAAAATAATGTTAAGTATTTCTTTAGGAATTCATGGGATTCCCTCAATGTTTTATTTCTGTCCTTTGTGTCTCAGACCAGTTCAAAAATCAGTGCCAATCAACAATTTTTACAAGAATTATCAATTATGCCCCTTGGAAATATTGATTTTATATATTGAAAATTGCATAATTTGATAGCACTCTCACAAGTTCAAATTTTGACAGATTTGTATCAAATTTATATCAAAGGTTTATGTCAGCAATGTCTTAGACAATTTCAAAAATCATTATCATTTACTTTGTCTTTTGAAGTTTTCAAATCATCTTTTAAAACAAAATGCCTAACGAGAAGGCTTCTTACACTAAGTGTAATTTCATTTGTAGAATTCAAACTAAGAACAAAGCTGATAAAAAGGGATGCAGTGGATGCTATAGTAGCATTAGTTCATATGTTATTTTTTTTTTAAATAAAAAAAATCATGGAGACTGTTATTGATTCCTAGAAAAATCAAGTAAAAACAAAATCAATTCCATCTTGATGATTTTTCCTTTTGTATTTACATAGAACCAAGTTGATTGGTATCTAGACCAGTTATCAAAGATCCAAAAAGATAGCTTGACCGACAAGTTGAAGGTAGATTATGATATATTCAAAGATTTCCTGCAGACCTACCATGATGGATATGAATGGAGAATGTAAGTTAACTTAAAACATTTATAATATGATAAGTTATGTAGCCGTAGTTCTAGGATTTTTTTGACAACAAAATTACTTAAGATTACAGTTGTAGACAAAGTGTTCACCTATTTAAGTATGTGCACCTGTAGAATTTAATAATGTCCCCCATGAAATAATGTCCACTGGACATTATTTCATAGTTAATACTGTCCATGGACAATATTTTCTTATTTAGATATGTCCCTGACACAATTTCTTATGAAAATATGTCCTTAGGTATGAAAAAGTGTCCATGAAAATGTACATTATTGAATACTTTAATTCTGTCCAGGTGGACATTTTTTCACAGGACATTTATTTTCTTTTGCCATCTTCTCATAATAAATATTAAAGTTCTTCATATTTGATTTTATACTTTAAACACTTCATTCTTATTGTTCTTCTTTCTAGCATTAGCCGAATATTTCTTTGAATAAATGTCTCTTTATTCACTTCCATCCATTATTTGTTTGTTTAATTTTGTTTTATTAATCAATTTCTAATCAATCTTTCAGATTTTATTAAAATTCAAGTATAATAAAACTTTGTATTATTTCCTTCGGAGGACACAATAGCAACTACTATGAAAACTTGTCCTGTATGTGGACACCAATTCATAACTTTTGCAGTTAAAACCTGTCCAGTTGAGGGACAATATTTCATGGCAATGGACACTACTTAATACCAAAATTCTATGAAAAACATTCCAACTGATTACATGTTATCTATCTGTCAGATCCCTAGAATAGCTAAGAATATATGACACTGTTTTATATTGATTTGTAGGTACAATTCACTAAATCCTATAAACTTCCTGGAAGGCCCACAATCTGATCCTGATACTGTTGTTAAGAATATGGCGAAGCATACAAAAGGAGATTTTGAAAACTTCATAACGAGAATCCAAAATATGCCAATTCAGGTAAATATATTTTACTCCTAACATAATCTGGTCAGTGGACTATTGATACTCGTACATTTGACAGAATTAATCAACAAATACCAAAATATCTTTCAGATTACATTAACATTTGAAGGAAATCTCAAAGATGATAATTAGAAAAAATCTTATCAAGGTAAAAAAGTTCAAAAAGTATGGACTATAGATTTGATTGATTATTAGAAAAATGATCAGCAAGGGATTTATCGATCTTGGAAAATTCAGGAAAAAATCTGTTAGATATATACCAATACACAAATATTTTCATGAATACTTTATTTTATTTTTCAGCTTGGGCAAATGAAAGAAAGATTTACCAAGGCAATTGAAGTTAATCACACATACAATAAAGTATCAATTGTAAGTTTCATGCTAGCTTATTCAAAGTCAACTCACAAACCATGTCAATCATTTGAAATTAATAACAAATAGTAGAAACCTGATTTTATAAAAGACATTATTGCATAGCAATATAATATTTCCCACAGAATGTAACCAAAAGTTAGCGTGCAATAAATTCTAACATTGCACTAGTGCAATAAATCTTCAAATTTCATGACATCATCAATGACAAAATCTTAGTTTAAACCAATATTTACTTTTAAATATTATATTGCTATACAATAAAGGGTTATTGCATGAATATTGGGGAATATTGTCCCTCGTAGAAATATATTGCACTTGCAAGCTTGTGCAATATAAAATTCTACTCAGGACAATATTCCCCAATATTCATGCAATAACCCTATATTATTTGATAATTTGTTCAATCATATATTTCAACATATTTTATAAACGACCCATACTTTCGTTAAATTTCTGTTGATTGTAATGACCAAATATGAAATATGAACTATTTTGATGAAAAGAAACATATGCATATATTGTCTAACAAATGACAATGAAATTTCTCCAATAAAAACATTCTGTTTTTCTCCCAGGAAAAGGTACCAAAAATAATAAGAGAGATGATTACTGAAGACAGCGAAAACTTTGTGTTATACAAACCATTCACAGAGGATTTAGACCAGATTTCAACCATAAACCATGAAGAAAAGTAAGCTTTCAATTCAGTTTAATCTTCATTTATAATTCATTAGTTAAATAGAAATTATAACAGACAGGAAATAAAGCTTCCTAAGAACACAGCTATATCACATATTTACTTGCATCTTTTCAAATTTATTTCATTATTAACATGAATAGTGACATATTTTTTTAAAGGTTTGATTTATCCAATATTAAAGCCCATACATAAATTTCATACAGCCGAGGTGCTTTTCTGGATATTCCTGTCAGTACTTGTTCAGATTTTTGATAAACCTAACCTTATTGTGAGAAATTAATTCATAGTTCCAAATAAAGATATATATGTTACTATGAAAATTATTTGAAATTTTGAAATTTATATAAAAACCCCTATTTTCTTTGTAGGGAAAATATAAGGGAAAAGGCGAAATTAGCAATCACTGATTACATGAGGTCTTTAAATGAAATGGAGGTTTTCATAAATGAGGTAAGCAATCACATAAGTAGGAATGTTCATGTCAAATATGTTAAGATTCAACAAGATAATACTCATATACACCTGCCTTCTTCGAAACAATGAAACTTTCAGATTTAATCATTACATATTGAGAATTAAACAAAATTAAATGAATGCTGGATAAAAGAACAACAGAGATAAAAACTCTTCTCTAACTCATTCCTCGTCAATTTATCCCTTTCTGCACCCATTGTATGAAAAATATTTATTTGTTAAAATCCGTCGAATTTTCTTGCTTCCCCCTGAATTTCCTATTGTGATGGCATAAAAAAAGGTGACCATGTCTGATGACATCACATAGAAAGAACACATCTTTTTGCAGATCATTGGAAAGGAAGGATTAACTGAAGTTTGACTGAATATTGTTTGAAAATCATTAGAGAAACAGATTCCACCACCAAATCTCATGTCATAAGATATTTAGAATCAACAAAATGAAGATTGAAAATATAATACACACAATTCATTATGCAAGGAATACAAAAAATTGCATTGTGTTTTTATTACTCTTTGTCACTGAGATTGGAAATCATTTAAACAACACACAGATAGAGGGACTTGTGTCAAGTTAAAGTGTAAACTATATTTATTTATTTGAGTATTGCATATGCAAGTGTAAAATAGATAAGAATACCAATATGCCTATTTCTGAAATGTAATACATGTGTTTTTGATATTGTGTTATTGAGTTTGTGTCCCATTGACAACTACCCCTAATCTTACCTCACATCTTTTTTTCTTTATAAGTCTTTTTTTTAAATAAATTTCCATAAGATACTTTCGACACCAAACATTGGAAAGCCAAATATTTTGAACAGTTATTAAAACATATATTTAAAAGCTTTTTGTTCCCTACATTGGCTTGAATGAGAATCTATTTATGTAAAACTTGACTATTTTTTTGTTGTTTATTCCAAAGTTACTTTAAATCTAACTAATAGCTTTCTGAACAAAGTTTGTACAATGAGTTTAATCGGCTGTTATATCATGTATCCACTGGTTACTTAAAAATGAATATTGTTTATGTAATTGTAGACTTATCTTAAGCACACAAGACCAGGTTTAGGTGTAGGGTCGTGGGATAGAGGTATGGACTATTATAAGGCTTGCTTGATTGTATGAAAAATATTTATTTGTTAAATATTTATAAGTTGAATTCATGTATTTGGTTTTGATGTTATATATATATGTTATATTTGTTATTCTCGTGGGATTTTGTCTATATGTGTTACATTTTAGTGTTATGTCGTTGTTCTCCTCTTATATTTAATGCGTTTCCCTCGGTTTTAGTTTGTTATCCCGATTTTGTTTTTTGTCCATGGATTTATGAGTTTTGAACAGCGGTATACTACTGTTGCCTTTATTTGAAATGGCATACCTCACTGCAACTTAGTCCAGAAGAAGTTCACAGGAAAGGATTGGAAGAAGTTTCCCGTATTTCTACACAGATGAAAGCTGTGAGTTTTCGCAGTTTAAAAATACTAAGAAAATTGACTTAAGAAGGCTGGAGGGTACAAAAATTTCAGCAAATTTTTAAACATTGTTTTTCATTACAAATTTTATTTATCGCACTATTAGTTGTTACTGTATGATATGGTACAAAAATCAACCAAAAAAATCGATTCATTTTTAGCCCCATATGACTTTTATAATGTTGATATCAGTGAAAAAGCTACAAATTATCTCCCTTTGGTGCAAAAGTGCCATTTTTGTGGCATTAAAATTGAAATATCTTTTTTAACTCTTGGTGACCTATATTTTTTTTTCAAATTTTTCAAATAAGCTGTACTTAAACTAAACTATTGTAAAATTTAAGCGATTTCTTATTTCATATCAATATTGTCTGTATTTCTCCTGTAAGTTCAACAGAAAAAAGTCCCTTAATAAAAATGTATGCTTCTTTCGAAATTAGTTGTTGAGATTAAATGAACAGTGAACTCATTTTTTAATTTTATTTTTCTATTCAGTATATGATAAAGTTCATTTGTAGAAAAAAATAGCAAAATCCTATATATTTAAAAAAGATTGATACCCATGAGCCCCTTAACTCAAAGACACCACTTTATATAAAAAGAATCCAAATAGATGATTCAAATCAAATTGTCAGCACACACATGAAAATCATTAATCCAAATTTAACTAAGTTGTATTTAATTCAGGGTATGATCACTACACTACTTCTAGTAAAATAAAGTGATTGATTATTTTTAAATAATATTTTCAAAATTGCAAATATTTTCTTCAGCTAAACCATGGATAATAACTAAAATTCTCAATTAAGAAAGTTGTGCTTATATTCATTACACATATACAAGTATTTCTATCTTATACTATACAGTACTTCAAGATATCTTTCACAACCATTCAGAACTGTAAATTGCAGAATAGAAATTATATTGTATTTCCTTTTGTAAAGTGTCCATTTCTGGTAACTATATACATTGCGCTTGTGTAATCCCTCTAATTATCTTTTTTATTTCGAAATATGTCATTTAATTAGGAATTTCAGTAATTTTGTTTCATATTACATTCAATTTAATAAACTCATCCTAGATACCAGGATTGAATTTTGTTTTTACGCCAGACGGGCTTTTCGTCTACAAAAGACTCATCAGTGAAACTGGAATCCAAAAAAGTAAAAAAGGCCAAATAAAGTACGAAGTTGAAAAGCATTGAGGACCAAAATTCCTAAAAATTTTGCGAAATACAGCTTAGGTAATCTATTCCTGAGGTAGAAAAGCCTTAGTATTTCAAAAATTCAAAGTTTTGTAAACAGTTAATTTATAAATATGACCATATCAATGATAATTCATATCCATACATGGCGGCTTGTTTTTATGATACCTTTATTTATTTTTTTAGGTTTATTGAATTAAGTGTTTTTTTCTATTCTATAGATATTTAGGAAAATGGGAATGAATGGAAGTATAAAAGATGGTTTCAATCAACTCAAAAATGATTCTTCATACTTCTTAAAAACAGAGGTGAGTATATTTTTTGCTCAGTATTCATACTCATAGTGGTAATTATCATACTTTTAAAAAAACCTGATAAATATTATATAAAAATAAATTATTTCAATGAATAATTCTTAGAGATTCTATTTTTTTCCCTTTTCTGCATCATCATAAACTTATTAATAAGAAAAAAGATTTGGTGACCGTCTCGAGGTGAAGCAAATGAATCTTTTACTTGATAACAAAATATCATCTGTTTATTAATAACATGTGGATTATAAATCATGAGATCCTACAATCTAATATATTAAGGTGTACTGTGAGTACACCTTGTCAACAGCAATAAGTATGTACTTACAAACAATGTTTTGTTAGGGAGCTACCATTTGATTTGTATGGGGGGGGGGCTAGGATGAAAAATTTTGTCCTGCATTTTTTTTTAGCTGTAATCTCTGTCCTGCCTTTTTATTTTTCACTCTGTTCGGTCCTGCCTTTTTTTTTTTAGTTTATCCTGACTTTTTTTTACCTAAATTGTCGTCCTGCCTTTTTTTTTTACTCAAAACTCCTGTCCTGTCTAGTTTTTTCAAATTTCTTCCTAGCCCCCCATAAAAATCAAATGGTAGCTCCCTTATTTGATATCTGTAGGATGAAGTCGTTTCAACATTTGAGGATATTATTGAGAGACAGATAGAACCCAAACTAAATACTCTGTTCAAAGACAATCCTAATCTACCACTAGTGTAAGTAGTAACTGTTAAAGGAGAAATTTAATTTTGTTTATTTCGTGGAAGGAATATATCCACGAAATTATAACACCCACGAAAATTTAACCCCCATATAACATATTGTATAATACCACTAACATTTAAGGAAACGAAGAAATTAAATCCCCATTAGATCTTATAGAGACAAAACCATGAAATTTTAACCCCACAAAAAATTAATGTTTCTACAGTAGTTAGGTATTTATTTGCCTAATCATATATAGATTGCAATATTAATTTGTTTTACATTTTCCAGATCTTCACACAACAGACCATATGTATGTGTTAAATACCATCATTCAAAAATTTGTGAAAAATAATTCGAAGCCTCTATATGCATGCTTTGTAGATTTTAAGCGTGCATTTGATTCAGTTTCACATCTCCACCTTTTTTATAAACTTAAATGTATAGGTGTTGGAACAAAATTTTATGACATTATAAAATGTATGTATGAAAACACAGAAACTTGTGTAAAAATAGACCAACACAGGACAAACTTTTTTAAATCAAATATAGGAGTAAGACAAGGGGATAATCTCAGTCCCTGTCTCTTTAATATATATTTAAATGATTTGCCAACCTATTTTGACCAAACATGTGACCCAATCCCATTAAATACACATCACTTAAATATTTTAATGTATGCTGATGATGTAGTTCTTTTATCATTATCAGAGCAAGGACTTCAAAATCGTGTTAACAAATTAAATAAATTTACAGTTGATTATAAAAATGACAGTTAACACAAAAAAGACCAAGGTTCTTGTATTGAACAAATCAGGAAGACTTAAAAATATTAAAATATCATTAGGAAACCAGACTTTAGAATGCGTACAGAACTACACATACTTAGGTATAAATTTTTCATCATCCGGGAGTTTCCAAATAGCAAAGAAAGAACTTTATAACAAAGGAATGAAAGCATATTTCAAATTAAGGAAGACCTTTTCAGTGGAAAGCCTAAAACGTAGTACTTTATTACACATCTATAACTATACAATCCGACCAATCTTGTTGTATGGATCTGAAATTTGGGGTTATATACCACATAAGAAACAAATACATTTGGATAACTTTATATCAAAAGAAACTGATTATCTTGTACTAGAGAAAATTCATCCTAAGCTTTGTAAATTTTCACTTGGAGTTAATATAAAAACATCAAATATGGCATGTAGAGGAGAACTAGGTTCACTCCCTACACTGTATTATGTAATAATGAATATGGTAAACTATTGGATCCATCTTATGAAAGATATTGAACCTTCAAATATTATTCTAAGGGAAGCCATAAATCTATCTCATTCTATGGACAAACATAACCAGGAATCTAGAATAGGAAGCATTAAACATATATTTAAATTTCTAGACTTAGAATATCTATTTGTTAACCAGTCAAACTTTAAACAAAACCATATTCTAAAAAAAGTAAAAACATTTAAACTATTAAATTTAAAGAAAGCTGGTTAGCTAGTTTAGAAAGCAATTCTGGGAAGTGTACTAATTTACAATCTAGCAATAAATTAAGAAATTACAGAAAATTTAAAAATATTATTATGTTTGAACCATATTTAAAAATGAATTAAAAAAAAGACAGACAAATAATCACAAGATTTAGAACTAGCTGTCATAATCTTGAAATCGAAAGAGGGAGGTATATTGGAATTAAAGCTGAGGACAGAAAGTGTAAGCTATGTAAGAATTCAGTTGAAGACGAACTACATTTTCTTTTAAAATGTCCTGTTCTAAAAGATACTCGATCTCAACATCTATCTAATTTAAATTCTAAATTCAAAAATTTTTCAAGATTATCTGATGAAATGAAATTTGTTTGGATTCTTTCATCTGAAGATTTGTTTGTTACTTCAAACTTATCTAATTTATTGTACTCCCTTTTTGAAGAACGAAAGAAAATTATAGAAAATATAGTTGTTTGAAAAAAATATAGAAGAAAAAGATATATATATATATATATATATATATAGGAAATAAAACTGATCAGGAGTTGTCTCCCATAGACCTAGAACTATAAAGAATTATGTCATTTCTCCAGGTCACAGTGGCACCCATAACAACTATGTTTTGTCAATAACTTGGTTATATCAGGTTAACTAGTGTAAATGTGTATTCATGTGGTTTTTTGTTTAAATGTACTTTAATCATTCTAATCATTTTCTGTGCTTTATTTTGTAATTCATTTGATTGTATAGCTCAAATTTTGGGCACCATGATTGGTTAATAAAATTATCTATCTATCTATCTATCATCAATATTTTTCTGTTTTCTGCAAAAGCAATGAAATACCAAAGGTCTGTGTTCGTTGGATTGATATACAAATGTATGTAGTTAGACCGTTGGTTTTCCTGTTTGAATGGCTTTACACCAGTAATTTTGGGGCCCTTTATAGCTTTTTGTTCGGTGTGAGCCAAGGCTCTGTGTTGAAGGCTGGACATTGACCTAAAATGGTTTACTTTTATAATTGTTATTTAGATGGAGAGTTGTCTCATTGGCACTCATACCACGTCTTCCTATATCTATTATCTGTTTTAAACAGATTCTGATCATATTATGCATTTAGTTTTTATTCTGTACAGTATTTGTAATGTTGGAAAATAGTGGTAGTTAAAATGTATATAAGTTTTTAGCTGTTTAAGATATATAATTGCATTTTTCCTTCTACATATTTATAACATCTTTATTCATTTATATGATGTCATGGTTTTTGTTTTCACCTGTATGTAATATATATTTTAACACCATGTTCAGGACTTATAAATATAAACTTTTTTATTGTACTATAGAGTTGAACCTATGCCGTATAACGGACCCCTGGGCATGTATTTAACAGGGTCCCCGGATGGAACAAAGCCAGGAACATTCCAAGTAAATGGACTACATCCTTCGGAAATGTAAGCTTACATTTATAATAAATTGATCTAAACTGATAAAAGTTTTCTAATAACACAGAAAGGAAACAAAGATTCGCCAAAATTAGTTAACTAAATGAAATTTATATAAATAATTGGTTATAAAGATGTTAAATACATTTTTTGAACAGCTGTTAATTTGTCTTCCTTCAGATGACTTAAAATGAATTACTTATATGTTGGAATTATTATGACACATTTAGTTTATATACTTTAGATTGAAATTTCTTTTAAGATCGGAGATAAACTAAATGTGGATAAAAATACTACAAAGAACAGCTGCAAAATTTAGATAAAGAAATAAAACAGAATTTGAAAAAAAAAACAAAAAAAAATAATATTTTAGAAGTGAGATAAGGAAACACATTCACAAGTCATCCAATAGCAGATCCTCTTTTTTCACAAGAAAGGAGGAAATGCAAAGAGGGCAAAGTCTAAGAAAGGCATACCTGTACATAAGACGTCAAATTCAAAATGTTGTAACCCAATACACATATGTGGAAATACTGTTATTCCTATTATTGGTCTTTTTTTATTTAAACAATAATCATGATAATGACTAAAAACATAACATATATATTACAGTATAAAACTAATTGAGGGACTTGCAAGTTTAGTACATAATGAATGTCTTTGATAAATAAGTGCTGTATTTCAGAAAATTTAAGAAGGAATAATTTATATATACATGTTGCACTGAAGACCTGTTAGTGACCTTCTTCTGTTGTCTGCTCTATGGTCGGGTTGTTGTCTCTTTGGCACATTCCCCATATCCATTCTCAATTTTAGTACTTATTTTGAAGCAACCTGCATATATATTCCCCATTAAGAACTTAAAATTGTAATATATTTCAAAATCTGACATAAAAATTAACATAATGAAATAGAAATGATAACTTACAAATAATTAACCACAGCCACACTGGTTTTATCAGATTCAAACGATGCCATTAACTTCAAATAGCACAAAATATGGCTTAAATTTTTTTATCTCCACCTCCAAATTGCCATGATACTTTGAATTTGAATTTACAGGAAGTACATGACTGGGCGTGTCATTTTAAAAAAGCTCATATGATCAATGATGTAGGTTAGTTTTAAATGGTTAGAAGAATGGACAAACTTTCAAAGTACAAAACTAACATAAAACTAACATGGATGATAAAAGCTCACCTGAAGTTTGAATTGCACATATGAGCATTATGTTAGATTTTTGTGGGCACATATGAACTACCGAACTGCACACGTGAGCAATCTGATTTGAATACAATTCTTACTTGCATCTCATGTGCTTCACATGTGAAACTCATGTGCTTTTGTTAGCAATTTCTGTACAGGTATTTCTTTTCCAGGCCAACATTTGGATTTATGGCGTTGGCTCTGCATGAAACAGTTCCAGGCCATCATCTACAGGTTAGACTTCTTGTTTTGTGATCTGATACACATATTTGTGTTCTTAACCCATGAATATTCATATTGGGCATCACACTATCCTATAATTCTTTATTATGACAGTTGTTGGTATATAAAACTATTTAGAAACTGTGAGTATTCAATTAAAGATAAGAATTTAGACCAAATCAAATTTTTGTTCAGAAAAAAGTCGTGTGGTCTAGTGGGACGGCTACAGTGCAGGAGATTTGGTGTCAAGATATCTCAATAGCATGGGTTCGAATCCCGACAAGGGAAGAACAAACAATTTGCGAAAGCAAATAAACAGATCTAACATTGTTTGGTTGATGTTTAGACGAGTTGTATATATATATTTATGTATATGAGTCTAAAACATTGTGTAACAATACCGATACCAATACCTATTAAGTTTACTGGTTGGTAGTTTCTTATAGACTTTATATAATATATATATTTGCACATTCAAAATATTTCATATATAAATATTTTAACTGTAGATATTATTTAATAATATAATTGTTTAAATAATTTATTACAGATAAGCATACAATCCTTAGCTAAGAATGCTGGTTTTAGACGACATGGTTTAGACAGTAAATATTTCCAGCCACCAACACTATTTCCTTTTTATACAGCCTTTGTGGAGGTATATATATATATATATTTATCAATTCTTTCATGCACGATATGCCATATTTCATAAATAGACTGGTAGAATGTATATCTGTATAATTTCTATCCTTTTTGAAAGTAGTAGGGGTTCTTTTCTAGATATGTGCAAATTAAGAATTCAAACATGTTTGTCTATTTCTGTCCTTCAAATGGAAAATTCAGAGCAGAGAAAAATGGATCATTCAACAATTAAATTCAAATAACAAGTTGATTTGCAGGTTAAAATCATTATATATGGTCAGTTAGAATGTTTTATATGCATGGTAATTATCATTGTCACAATTTATTTTGAAATTACTGTATCATACATAAATTATACAGGTGTGATTCCATTTGTATGTTTTGTCTTCTATCCAGTATATGGGTATTTTAAAAGTATCCCATGCATTCTTTTTCTTTTATCTTATGATCCATGTATATTTATTTCAGGGTTGGGCTCTGTATGCTGAATACTTAGGAGAGGAAATGGGTGTTTATAAGACTGATGCTCAAATGTAAGATTTTGTTTGTTTACAAATGATGAAAAAAGATTTTACAATATTTTTGTCTATTTTAACTGTAACATTACAAGGATTTCAGAAAGATTGTTTAAGGGTTTATGTAAGTCTGCTATGAAGTGTGATGTGTTTTCAGATTCTTCACTCAGCAACTTCCTGTTTACCAAAATGTTTGGGCGGGGTATCATCTGTGAGCAGTAGCTTGCAGTTCCACTTGATACATCAAGTATTTAATTCACATTTATGACTAATTTTTAAGCTTGCAGCGGGGTTAAACGTTTAAATGGTACCAAACTTTCTCCCTTTTCTGAAACAATAGTATAACATTACAACATAGAAAGACACGCTATTAAATATTAATTGGAAGGCTTGACTTTATTAAAGAGACAAAACACATATTTAGAAAATACCACATAGATTTATAGACCTTCACAGCTTCCTGGTGAGACTTTTCAAGAACAAAGTAAACTACAGTCAAACCTTCATATAAAGGTCACCCTAGAAACCAGGAAAAACTTACCTCATAAGAGAGGTTACCTTTGAATTAAGGTTTAAAATGAGAGGGACTTGACAAGATTTTTCCATTAATAGAGGTAACCTTTATAGAAGGTTTTACAGTATTGGAGACTGTTGGGAAGATGCATACTTTTTTAAAGCTGAATATAATTTTATATAGGTTAGGTCGTTATAGCGAGGAAATATTTAGAGCCTGCAGACTGGTAGTTGACACTGGACTCCACTATATGGGGTAAGGATTTTAAATAAATTTTACAATTTAATGAACCTATTGAATCATATCAAGTAATAATTCTATTTGCTAGAATATATAGAAGGATATCTGAAATCTGAACCATAACATCAATGGCTATACAAAGTAAGGAGATGATTGCCTATAATAAACCTATTCAACAGAGTACAAATAAAGTGATTAATGCATAAATCGGTCACCATACAGCTTTCAAAAATGAACAGAAACCATACCCTTATCTAGAAGGCAGCTGGAAAAAGCCCTGCTTTAACAAAATATGGAACAATTCATACGAAAAAATCAACAACCTGATAAATGACAAAACACTTAACAAAAAAAAAATAATACGAAACACATCATCCAAAAACAACCACTGTTTTACAGGCATCTGACTTACTGACTTAAAAATACTGAAATCCGAGGCAAATTCAAAAATGAAAGTCCCTAATCAAATGGCAAAATAAAATAAAAAAAGATAGGAAAGGCATATATAGAATGTTGTGGGGACAGCACATGTTTGTGAGGGTTGTTTCCTTCCTAACCTAAGACAGTAGTGTAACAGCACACCAGAACTGTTGTAGGTGGCTTGACTCATCAGATGGCAAGGATGCACTAAAAACAACACATAGACGAACGAATCAAAACAGATGGCAAGGATGCACTAAAAACAACACAAAGACAAAAGAATCAAAACAGATGGCAAGGATGCACTAAAAACAACACATAGACGAAGGAATCAAAACAGATGGCAAGGATGCACTAAAAACAACACAAAGACAAAAGAATCAAAACAGATGGCAAGGATGCACTAAAAACAAAGACAAAAGAATCAAAACAGATGGCAAGGATGCACTAAAAACAACCCAAAGTCGAAAGAATCAAACAGATGGCAATGATGCACTAAAAACAACACAAAGACAAAATAATCAAAACAGATGGCAAGGATGCACTAAAAACAACACATAGACGAACGAATCAAAACAGATGGCAAGGATGCACTAAAAACAACACAAAGACAAAAGAATCAAAACAGATGGCAAGGATGCACTAAAAACAACACAAAGACAAAAGAATCAAAACAGATGGCAAGGATGCACTAAAAACAACACAAAGACAAAAGAATCAAAACAGATGGCAAGGATGCACTAAAAACAACACAAAGACAAATGAATCAAAACAGATGGCAAGGATGCACTAAAAACAACACAAAGACAAAATAATCAAAATAGATGGCAAGGATGCACTAAAAACAACACAAAGACAAAAGAATCAAAACAGATGGCAAGGATGCACTAAAAACAACACAAAGACAAATGAATCAAAACAGATGGCAAGGATGCACTAAAAACAATACAAAGACCAAAGAATGAAAACAGAAGGCAAGGATGCGCTAAAAACAACACAAAGACAAATGAATCAAAACAGATGGCAAGGATGCACTAAAAACAACACAAAGACAAATGAATCAAAACAGATGGCAAGGATGCAAAAAAAAGAAAAACAACTAACACAAAGACATAAGAATCAAACACTGATTTACAATTATAAAAGGACAATGTTGTTGCTTCTGAAAACGTTATATAGTCTAACTAAATTTACAAATTAATGAGTGCATCTGAAGTTTTTGTTTCCACCAAAAACATGTTGGTTTCTTTGATAAGACTTGCAGCACATTATGATGAACATTTTTGGTTCTAGGTGGTCTAGAAAACAAGCTATAGAATATATGTCGAACTACACTGCTTCCGGTGAAAATGAACTGTCTAATGAGATAAATAGATATATCACTTGGCCAGGACAAGCATGTGCTTATAAAATTGGAGAACTGAAAATTAAAGAATTAAGAAAGAAAGCTGAAGAAGAATTAGGTATAATTGTATCATATTGATTTATATACACAGCTACTTTAAATATAACTACTGGAGTTCCAAAGACATGTGTAACTTTTTTGCCAAACCTGAGCATCATTGTAGAAAAACCTAGTTTTGAAATGTTCAAATGTTGAATCAGATTTTACAATTCCTATACTATTTTTTTAAAATAATACTTTTTCATACTTATGTCGAAGAGAGACATAGGAAAGTACCTACTAAAAATAGAAAATGAAAATGGGGAATGTGTCAAAGAAACTTTAGGAACAATCCGACCGAAAAATGGTTCTTCAATTGTCTTCAACACAGCAAGAAATATTCGTCATACCAAAATGCATATTTCAATATTTAGAAAAAAAGTAACTTTACATACAATTGGGCAGATAAACATGCATGTTCATTGGATTTTGCAAAGTATTCTTTTATTTATAGATTTATAAGTAAATTCCAAAAATACAGGTTTTGGTGCAATCAAATGTCTGTGACACCATACGTGCAATTATTGGTAACAGAAAGCGTATACATTTTTTTTGCAAAGACAAATGCATGCCAAAAACTAACATTAATAGACTGCAAGATATAAATATATAATTCATGAAGCCTATTTGGATGGTTTATCATCAACTGTTGGTTACTTAACATTAGCAGTGTTGGGACATAGTCCAGTCAATCTAGTATAAATTTGACCCTAACCTGAAAGTAATTGCAACAGAAGATTTTTAAGTTTTAAGCTTCAGCATTATACCCCAAATATACACAGAAAAAAGTCCCATAAAATCTTATTTGAGGAAAACTGAAAAAATCACCATTTAAAATTCCTATGCAGATTTGCATTTTAAAGGGAGATAACTCTAGTAAAAAAGGCAGAAATATCAATAAAAATTGATACAAAAACTATAACTTTACTGCTTCTATTCATCAAAATGTATTGTTTCTTGACTTTTTAGCAGTCTTTAGAGTATAAACAACAACTCTAAAGGTGTTTGCATATCTTTTATCAAGCTATAATCTAGATTTCGTAATTCATTAGTTGACCATTTATTGAATTTTTCAACATGTCAAGGTAAAGAATCTCAAATCTAATAAAAATAATTAAGCATGCATTCTTCTTTTTGTGGTTAAAAGTTTCTTTAGATAAGTAAGATGCTGAATAAATATAATATACAGATATAAACAATACAAAATTTTCACATATTTATTCAAAATGGTCACAAAGCTTCAAATTTGCAATTTCTTTAATGAAAAATGCATGAAAAAAATAAAACTACCCATAACACTTCGGTTTTGTACATTTCATGAGCAGAAGATTATATAATTTAGTCAAATACAAACATATAAGCCCATCAAAGTATCATACTTTACATAAATTTCAAGAAAATCAACCAAAAACTAACAAAAAAAGACTCATTTTTGCAGAGTTATCTCCCCTTCCAATGTTAATTTCCATAGGAAATTAAAAATGCTGATTTTGAGCTTTCCTCAAGTTAGATTTTATGGGACTTTTTTCTGTGCATATAAAGATCATAATGCTATAGATTAGAACTAAAACATTTTCTGTTGCAATTAGTTTGAGGTTAAATCTTAGTTTGACTGGACTAATAACAACATTACATTTGGATGTGATATTATCTGTCTTTCTATTTTATACATGTTTTACATGTGAATGAACTTGTAAAATTGGTTATCATGTATCAGCATTATTTTTAATCTTTTAAAATTTACAGTGCAATTACAAGAAATAAAAATAATATAAAACAGATGAAATTCTTTTTATGTTGTTAAAATAGTAAAGCACACATTATGATAATAATATTTTTTAGGAAACTCATTTGATATAAAGGATTTCCATTCTGTTGTATTGAAAAATGGCCCAATGCCACTTAACATATTAGATAGTGTTATTGATAGCTGGATAGAAGAAGTGAAAAGGAAACCACCAACTACTCCCCCAAATAGGAAGACTAATACTAACACTGGATGTCTAGCTTCACCAAATGTTTACATGCAGTCGTTGTTATTGTTTGTGATATTGCACTTTGTTAAAAATTAAATCATTGCTTTTTTATCTCATATTTCTATAAATAGATCATGCATAACATTTAATTGCTTTATTGTAAAATGAAGTTTGTCTTGTTATATGTACACATAGATGAAATTTATTAGAAAAAAGAAAATACTAATTTTCTCTATCATTCTGTTCTATGTTAATAAAAATAAACAACCATTACGTTTACCCTTTATTCAAGAGTGCCACGTTTGTTATATAGTGAGCTAGCACAATATTATAAGGTTGATAGCAAAGCACAATTTTTGAAAAGCTAAGCCTAGCTAAATATGAAATACAACAGGGGATACAAACAAAAGTATATATTCAGATATTTTATTAATTTAAGACCGGTGATATGTAGAATGCTTCCATTAATCTTTCTTTCTTCAGCAAACCAGTTATCAGAACTACACAAAACATCAATGAAACAAATCATAAGGTACATAAACCCAAAAATACCAACAGTTCAACACATACATGTCTCTGCAAAGTGTCAAATGCTTGATCTTAGTTAATTGTTGTCAATGTAGTTTGTTGCTCGCTAACACCAGAGACATATGTATATGTGTTGGCTAACACATACTAATTGGCGACTTAAAGGATAACTGAAACATTGGAGTTTTTAGATATTCATCTGGTCAAAAAACCCAATAACCACAAACATGGTCGCCACTTCTTAAATTAAACCATAGTTGTGCACTACAGTTTTTTGGCTAAAAAAAACCAAAGCAGTTAGAGCAACATCTGGTTAAAATTGTCAGCAGGACAAAAACTAAAAGAGAGGATTTTGCAGACGAATAATTTGGAGTTATTGCCATTGAAATAATAAGTTTTACAGAACTTCCCAGTTTTTGGTTCTACATCTAAAGGTCACAGCAATACTTGCAACATTTGTCTACTTTAAAACACCCCTTACTGCAAGTTTCAGACGGCACATAGCACCTGTTTCAGCGAATGTTTTGCAAACTTTCGATCAAGCCCTACTGTGATTTGAGGAACAGATCCTGAGAGTAATATGAATAAAATAAATCATTCCTAAAATGAATTTATCAATTGATTGAATTTAGGAAGATAAACTGTACGAATAGACACACCAGCAAACTTGACAATACTCAACCTGTATATTGTATAAACTCATGCATGTTTCAATTATACGAATAACTAGTGAAGTTTTTTTTTTGTTATTAATGCGATTTTGTGATAATGTTAAAACTATGATTAGGGAACAAAAGCGTGAATCAGAAGACTCATTCCAGAGGGTATTTATATTTACATGTGGTACATCTTAATTTATAAGGCGAATATATATACATGAAGAAGAGAACAACGGGAGACATTTTTAAGTTTTATTGTACCATGTTGTACAAATGTATATCGATCTTCATGGCTGAAATATAATGAAATATATAATTATTATCAATTGTTCGACAAATAAATCTAATATCTTTTTTTTTTATATAAAATGCACGATTTATATCATAATGTTTTTTTCAGTTCACAGATAAGGAACTAAGAAGTTACTTCACACAGAAAGCAAATATCGGCTTTACCAATCATAATAACAACATAGTTGATTATCCATAATCGTAACATCTTACATAAGTTTGTAATCTCAAACTTCGCTTTAAAGTCTATCACTGTTTTCAGAAAGTATATTTATGAAAAGATTCAAGCTAATATTAAAAGCTTCATTCATACAAAGAAATTTCCAGATCTACTTATTATTAATTCTAAAGACAATGCTAACAGATTGATGTACCTTTTTATTGACAACGATCCCGTCCACATACATCATCTGCAGAAGCCTGAGACAAAACTTTAGACTGGTACATTTTTATTACTTCATTACCTACAGGGAGGAAACGAAGAGTTCTTAAAATTATGATTTCCCCATTGACTGATTGTACAACTATACGGCTCAATCAGAGATTTCCAATATATTGACATATTCAGACGTGTAAGCAAGTTAAAAAGGACGATTTGGACGGAGGGGCATTTTGTCTTATTTAATAGGTGTTGGAAAACACTAGGCAGACAAAGCATTCCTATATAACCGCCCGAATAATCTATTTATCAAACGAAAAAATGTTTTACATCCACGAATATTTGTACAAACAACTTATTGTGAATTGAAAAAGTCATGGTGTAAAGCGTAAAAACTATAAACAGACTATTAATATTTATATAGAATAAACTGTATTTTTCGAAACATTAAGCATTTTCTTATTCCAGGCATAGATTACCTTAGCCGTATTTGGCACAACTTTTTGGAATTTTGGATCATCAATGCTCTTCAACTTTTTTACTAGTTTGGCTTTATAAATATTTTGATATGAGCGTCACTGATAAGTCTTATGTAGACGAAACGCGCGTCTGGCGTACTAAATTATAATCCTGGTACCTTTGATAACTTTTAGTTTTAACGTTTGAATAGTTTTACACTAGTCATATTTGGAGCCCTATATAGCTTGCTGTTTGGTGTGAGCCAACTTGAAGGCTCAGTGTTGAAGGCCGTATTTGACCTATAATGAGTTCCTTTGACAGATGGTTTGGATGGTGTGTTGACTCATTGGCACACATACCACATCTTATATCTATCTAAGTATTTTCCTGTATTTAAATAATATCTAACAAAATAAAGGCCTACTTTGTTCATAGTATTCTGACAGTCTAGCGGGTACTGGTTTTTGTTTTGCTACGAGGCTTACTCTGTCGATGTTGATTTCTAGACACATTTCTTTAGTAGTGATCTGTAAAACATATAATAGTAAATGAGCATTGTCATTTATAATATATACGCTAAAATGTAATAAGTTAAATAATTATTATGCACCACTTTTTTTTATTAATATTAATTTCAAATTGATAATCTTACAATTTTCAGATGTCATAATCTGACAGCTTAACTAACGTACTTTATAGACTTTTGCTGTGAATTCATCTGTTTTCTGGTTAATTTTGTTTTTTGGCTGTTTTGTCTTATTTATTTTTACCCCCATATCGCATTTTCTTTATCTGTTAGCAAGCATCATTATTAGGTTTAATAACAAAATATTTTAATATATGTAGGAACAACCAATGGTTTCAATATTTCTCAAGTTGTTAAGGTAACATTAGTATTAAAAAATGTCTGACCCAATCAAAGTACAGATCCAGTTGATCGGATTGTAACTCTTTTTTCTTATAAAGACCATATGTACTAGTAGTATTCATGGAATCAATATCAGCCTCCATTCCGGTCGGTATAGCAATTTCCATAAATCCCATAGTGCTGTTTCCACCCCGTAACCAACTTGAAAGAAATCAAAGTCGGTTGGATTAAAAATGTATACATACAATAGTATAGAGTTTATTAACCAACAAGAATAAATGATAAAATATTCATGAGATTGCGATTATTGTATGAACCGTACTGAATTGACCGCAGTACATAAATCGGGACAACGTTCGAAAAACTGAAAATTACTTAATTATTCTTTGTTCGGTCTTCTATGAACTCTTGAGATATCAAAATGAACATTTCAGGATAAAATTGATTTACAATTGAATCAATAATTGCACACTCATTTCAACTAATAACAAAATCCATAGTAAACTTAACGTGCATATAAATGACAAAAACGAAAACATCAGATTTTACTGCCACAGCTCCAAATACTATATATGTTTATGCTGCCTACTATAAACGTCATGTTTCACAATTCTATCATAACTATTAAAAAAAAACATTTCAGATAAAAGATATGATCTTAAATACTTAAAAGCATACCTAAAGCAAATTTTCAACCTAAATCCTAGAACAGAATCATTTAAAATTGTAGTGTGTAAATAAAATGCTGGCTTTCGAAGTTCTTCCGGAACGTTGAAGAACACAGCTATCTAAAATAGAGAACAGCACGATAAAAATATAATTCAAATGTATGTACTAAGACGTTCCGTATACAAATATTGAGGTCAACATTATTTAATTTACGAGACAGATATGATTATGGAACTTTTATTTTATATTTGACCTGGTACTAATCATTTTACGATTTCTTTCTGCTTTAGTTTGTTTCGGATTTCAGACAAAATTAACCATCATTATACTCAAATATCACCTCTAAACTTTAAATCATCTTTGAGGTCACTGTTTCATTTTCGATAACAGTTACACTGCCGAACTTCAACAGTTATATTTCATTCCAGTTTTGTTTTTGTTGGGAAGTTTTTCCATTTGTATGTCAACTTTCATACAAAATTAAAAATCCTAGTCAAGCAGAATAAAAATGCATTTTTTACCAGTTTTAAAACAACATTTCATGTTTCTTACTTGATATATTTTAATCGTTCATAATACCAACCTCAGACATCAAAAACCCAGATCCTGCACAGTCTATAGATATGTTCCGTATGCTTGATGGAGCCTAAGATAAAAAGCATAAAAACAAACCTATCACGTGGATGTTATTGTATGAAATGTTGGAATATCCGCTCAACATTCGAGTGACATACATCCGATTTTCCCTTTCTTCTAAATTTGGTACTTGCAAGAATTATGTATGGCATATTGAGAGTACATAAACATGTTTTTGAATTAAATCTAAGGCTTGCATGAATTATTTATAACAAAACCACTAGAAACAAGTGTACAATCCTCACAGTTCTTAACCCAATATTCATATGGCTACTATTAACTGTCAAATCCATATTTGACTTGCGTAACTAAGGGGTGAGCCGTCATGTTGGCTAAGTGAAATCCATAAATGTGCGAATGATGCAATTGAAAAGAAAATGAAACAAGACCTTGAAAATTCATCTATGGCGATATTAATCGAACTTAGAGCGTAACGGAGTAAACAACAGGTCGAGAGTTTTCCTTCGTATAAAGTCATGTTTTGACATTAAGTAAATGCGTCAAAAGCATTCATGAAATTTAGCGGAGTCTTATTTCATTTCGATCTTTTTATGTTAAATTTAGTGTTTGCAATAGCATTAATTGTTCTAAATAATTAGGATGTTCTTATCCCAAGCATACAAACTTAGCCGTATTTGACACAACCTTTTTCAACTTTTGATCTTCAGTGCTGTACAACTTTGTACTTTTTTTCGCTTTCGATCTTTTATATCTGGGCGTCACTGGTGAGTCTTGTGTGGACGAGGCGCGTTTTTGGCGTATTAAATTTTAAACCTGATGCTTTTTGTTATTCATTAATCATGTGTTTCTTTGTCTAATACGTTTTCCTATTTATTTGTATTGTAGTCCTGTAATATTATGTTGTCATTTCTATGTTATATTTAACATTGCCATTAAAGTGCGAGGTTTGGCATGCCACAAAACCAGGTTCAACCCACCATTTTTTCCTTTAAAAATGTCCTGTACCAAGTCAGGAATATGGCCATTGTTATATTATAGTTCGTTTCTGTGTGTGTTACAATTTAACGTTGCTTCGTTTGTTTTCTCTTATTTTTGAGTGTAAATTGACATTGCGATAAGACGTGTCACGGTACTTGTCTATCCCAAATTCATGTATTTGGTTTTGATGTTATATTTGTTATTCTCGTGGGATTTTGTCTGATGCTTGGTCCGTTTCTGTGTGTGTTAGTTACATTGTAGTGTTGTGTCGTTGTTCTCCTCTTATATTTATGCGTTTCCGTCAGTTTTAGTTTGTTACCCCGATTTTGTTTTTTGTCCATGGATTTATGAGTTTGAACAGCGGTATACTACTGTTGCCTTTATTTATGCATTCTTTAAGCTAGTATGCATTTATTCTTTTTGTTATGCATTAGAAAAGAGTGACGAAAGATACCAAAGGGACCGTCAAACTCGTAAATCTAAAACAAACTGACAACGCCATTGCTGAAAATGAAAAAGACAAACAAAAAACAGCACACATGACACAACATAGAAAACTAAAGAATAAACAACACGACCCCCCCCCCAAAAAAAAACAAACTAGGGGTGATCTCAGGTGCTCCGGAAGGGTTAGTAGATCATGCTCCACATGTGGCACCCGTCGTGTTGCTTATTTGATAACGAATCCGGTAAATAGTCTAATTCGGTAAGTCACATTCATGAAAGGGAAGGGGATTGTAGTTACGACGTAAGGAACATATCCGATATCATTTGTGAAACGGCTTTTCCATAACGGTCAACCAACTTGTGATGGCGTCCGTAAAATTTACGAAGGGATGATTTCAACTTCACCATTTGGAACTCTTGGTTCCTTGTGAGAATAAGAAATAACGGTTCTGTACAAATTACAAGTTTAACAATATCCCTACGAAATCCACATATTAATAGTGTTTGCGTATACATGTGAATTTACATAGGAGGTTAATATTAATTTTAAATATCTACATCTCGCAGTCTGCGATAAGTAAATATCTATCGACAATTTGACCACCTGTTTTACAAGCGAAAGAAGTGAGCCATAGAATTAAATATATTTCGATTTTAGAGGACATGCAGCACAGAAATTAGCGAAATTTTGAATTATGAATTTGTTTTTATTAATACCTTTACTATTTCATGGAAAACCTTTTATTAATTTAACTCACATCAACTGACTGTAAAACTAATGAGTTTCCGTTGTCAACCGCGAAAGTATGACCATTCCATGAATCGCCTTTCACATTTAACACTGCATCAAATTGTTCTACAAAAACCTTTTCTGCAAAACCAGTGATAGCCTGTATGGCAATTACAGTATCCTATGAAATATAAACAAATAACTATTGAAATCATGTCATGGTAATTGTGTGTTAACAGTTTACAGTTTCGTGTTGCTAACTCTTTAGTATTCTTTGTTGTGTTTAATTACTGCTGTTCGCCTTTTTCGTTGTTTTTCGTACTTGCAATGTCATTGTCAGTTCGTTTTACGAGTTTGAATATCCCTTTAGTGTTATTTGTGTCATATCTTTTGCCAGGAAGTAATTTAAATATAAATTGAAGCCAGTCTTTTGTAACGTTTGATATTTCCCCCAGTTTTGTTGTAAAGGTTTTGTGTTGCTCCTACAACTACAAATCCACAAATGTGATACATCTAATAACTGGATATACTTTATTGACATATATTACATTTTTATTAAACCAGGCGTTTCCAGTTTCTCTTGATTTGAGCTTTGAATGTCCATTTTGGTGTCTTTCTCCTATTTTTACTACGTATGGCAAAAGATAATTCTTTGCTACAATGCTTACTTGTGTTGATATAAATCCACCAAACGGATTCTTTTGTTTATTCAACCATTTAACGACCTGCACTCCATTTTTGATATCATTTCTTTTATTGTATATTAGGAGAACATATGATGTTATTTCAATGTCAAGTGCTCTGACTTTTACTTTAGGTGGTGCCCAACGTCTGTAGGGCTGAATCTTGTTCGCTGCATTATCTGGTAATTTCCAGTATTTTGTTCCATCTTAAAAACAAAGAGTAATATATTTTCAACATGTAAAACAGTTAAGGTCTGATCACCTCACAAGTGGCAATTGTGATAACTTTTAAACTGATATGCAAAACTATAAATAATGAAGGCCGATAAGTTTTCTAACTGTTTACAACCGACAAATTAAAAAAAAAAACAAACAATACGAGCAACTTTTTAATATGACAGTTGTTATCCATTCGTTTGATGTGTTTGAGCTTGAGATTTTGCAATTTGATAAATGACTTCCAATGTTAAATATTCCTTGGAACTTTGTTTTGCATTTTATGTTAAATTTTCATAAAAACAAGTTCTAATGTTAAATAAAGTGGTGGTGATCTCAACCGTTGACCAATTACTTTTTTAAAGGAGTCCAGTGAGTCACTGTGACTCTAGATTCAAACGACTTTAATATGATATAGTGAAGAATTTACCTTCAGAAAAGCGCTTCGGACGCAAGAAATTATTAACCGTGTTTTTTTCATTTTTTTTCATCACTGGGTCGATACCTCTGCTGGTGAAATATCAGTCCCAGAGAGTATCATCAGCTCAGTATTCAATACTGCGGTACTGACATGATTTAACAAGCTAAATTAAAGTTGTCTGTTTATAAATTTAAAATTATTAAGAAACTAAGGTTACAACTCCCTCAGGCAAAGTTGGCTTTAGATGAATTTTGCTATTCAATTTTAGGTATTTTTGACATATAGCTCTTTAAAGGTTTTGATACTTATCCATCTTCGGATTTCAAATGTTTGGCTTTGAGCGTTCCTGATGAAGGTAAATCCAGAAAAGCGCTTCGGACGCAAGCAATTATTATACGTGTTGTTTTCAATTTTTTACCTTCAGTATACGAGTATCTTTCAATCTGTCGTAACAGTGTTCGGGCTAATGGGGCATCCAATAACGTTAAAGCATATGTAGCAATCACAAGTTCATATAGATTATCCTCAGATATGGACCTACGATTCTCTAGCACATTAACAATAAAGCTAACTGCATTTTTAATCGATTTCTTGGTTTCCTCAATCGCCTGTAATAAAAATGCAAAATATCGATATAAAAAAATCAATATAAAATCAACATAGTTCAGTTTGAGTAAAACTTTACATAAACGTCTTTGGACTTTTATTCTGTTTGTGAGATAATTGTCATAGTTTACACGCCGATAAAATGTCGAAAAGTAACAAGCATTTTAGTCCGTTAGACATCATGCACCTCTTATATAGCACCATCACATATATTCAGTGATCCACAAAACAAGTTAAAACCCCCAGTTCGACTTGTATACCAACGTTTTATTTTGATGTGGCTTCTTTCAAACAAAACTTTAACCACGAACATGCTTTAAATTGACATGGGACAGACGAAAAAAGGACGAACAGATTGATTCATGTATTACAATGCCACAAGCTATCACATTAGGCGTTACCATTAAAACGGGATTACACGTTTGTTCATTTTGCTATATCATAATGTATACAAAAATACCTAATTAAATTACGTAAGTAAGACCCTCATTTCGCCTATACCAGATTAACAAATGGTGCTCGAAGATACAATAAAAATAAATTATGTTTGTTTACAACTACTTATGTTAAACATGTGGTGATCTAGCTATACTCACATCTTCTGGGATCTGCTTTCGTGTTATCGCCTCATGGAGAGCAATAACAACATAGGATGTTAAACTGGCAGCACTTGATGCTGATCCTCCCTAAGGAAAAGTTTTTTATATGACAATTGCTGGTAAAATGTGGATGCTTCAGTTTGAAAGCTAAATGTGTTTTCTCAATTATATAGCAAACAAATTATAATCAATGCATGGTTTTGGTATATATCAACAGGAAATTTAAACATTGACATTTTATATAAGTTATATTTTTAATGTGCGAACAAAGATGGCTGATTGTGTATCAGACGAACAAATTGTATATATTATGAAATTTGGGAAAATTCTTTTATCAATGACGATTTGTTGTTGGTTTGTGGATCATAAAGCTAAATAACAAGTGGACTATGATGAAGAACATGCCTCATCAAATTTATTGGTTATTCCTTGCCTAGTTTCGAATGAGGAAAATATTGCATTTGGCTTGCTCGTAACAGATGACTTTAGAAGAACATGTACCCATTTAGTCAGTGGTATAAAATATCTGGGTTGCGATCTTAAATTGATGAGTCTAGATTAATCTACTAAAATTCATATATATATTCTTATATGTCTTCAATGTTTAATGAATTCGAAAGTGTAATTTATGGCTTTGAAGGTCATGAAGTACTACTACTTGAATATGTAAAGTTATTGCAGATGTCCTAGTACAAAAAATATCTGTGTGATGTGGAGACATTGCCACTTTGTAAATACATCTTCGAATGACTACTTACTCCGCACCTAAATGAATATGGTATAACATTATATGTACTCGGTTAACTGAAGGAATGTTTATGAAATAATAGTACTGATTGATACCAATAAATAATAGTAATTTGATTTCCCCATTGGTTTATTCCAACTTTTATAACTATTTTACTTACCTGCATGCCTTTGTTTAAGACTATCCCTTTTTCTTTATATTCACCATTTGTTCTGTTTTGGTTACGGACCAGGAATCTAACAGCTCTTCGTATAACGTTTGGATCAATGTAAGTCAAATCTGCTGCTTGCGCAAATGATTTCACAACAAAAGCTGTTAACCTAAAAACAAATCGTTCACAATTAAACTACAACTTATGATCCATTTCATTTGTTTTTAAACAAAAATCAAGATGGATGCATAGATATCTTTATTTCCTAAAATGTATAGGTAGGAAATATTGTATCACAATATTTGTAGAACAATGACTCAGTTGACGTAAACAAATCAATAGCTATGATATTGAGAAATAGTGTTCCCTAATGTAATTAGTAAAACGTCATCAAATATATTAAGCAAAATATTAAGTTTTCCAGACACACGTTTCGTCTACATTCAAAAGTTGGAAGGCCAACTAATATTGAAGTTGAAATGCATGAAATACGAAATCTTAAATAAATGCTTTTACAAATTTCACTCACATAAAAGTAAGTAGGCGTGATACCATTGCAAATAAAAAAAAAGTTCAACTGGAGAACAATATGGCCGTCAACAATTACCGAAACGTAGTCCGTTTAGTAGACATTTATCCAATAATTTGCTTTTAACGATTTCATCATTTTGTGAAAAGTAAATTTACAAAAGACAATCGTATATCATGTCAGCACAGACTGGCACAGCAATAATCTTTCTACTCCATCCAATTATATATCTGATTGATATCTAGCTTTCTCATTGGCAACAGTATCCCATATTTTGTTTTCATCTTGTCTTAAATCTAGAACGCCAGACGCTCGTTTCGTCTGATCACATCAGTGATGTTTAAATCAAATCAGTTGCGAATTTGTTTTGACTTTTCAAAACAAAAATTATTTTTACACAATCCAGCGTTTGGTAGAATTTATAGGATTTACGTATAAATTATGAAATTTAGCAAACTGTCAAGAAATAAGATAGGGATTTTACATATTAAAGCACTACAGTCATCAATCGCTAAAATGATATTATACTCCTTTCGAAATTTACTTTAAATGACAAAATTTCATTTTTGTTTTACATGTGAAAAATTACATATTCAATAAATTTAATCTTAAAGATCATCTGGCAATTTGTTTTGATAGTTGTGTTCAAAAGGGTTCAAAAGGAACTCACTTACACACAGACATCGGCATGTAATGGCTGACAACTCAGGTTGAAACACACCCTGAACAATGTTTACATGCGTTCACTTATTCGCTCCGTTTTCTATGCTCGTAAACGATGTAATCGTTCTTTCTTTTTATTCTAGAAGTGTCGGTTCAATTTAGAGTTTTGATTGCCAGCTTGGTGTTTCCTTGCTTTAGAGAAATGTTATATACCTTGAAAAACGATTAAAAACACAATATTACCATGTAGAACCATATCTGTCACTTTTCCCAAATGCACTGAATGACCCATCATGGCGAGAATATGATAGCTGTCGTTGGTAACCTGTTAAATATGGAACAAAACTTTCTTATAATGATTTCACAACTATACCACACTCATTTAGACCTGTTCTATTAAAGTCAATGCTTAGAAATATAATTTGAATTCTTAAACATCGTTTTTAATTCATGTCAGATATTACATATTATTTTTTATGTCAAGTAAGTACACATTTTTGGCTGAATTGAAAGTGCAAATTTATTTAAATGAATGCAACTAATTGAACATTTCATATACAAGCATAGAGCAATAAGATCAGTATTTTACTGCTAGATATAGAATCATAGTTTACCTGAAGACAGGAATCTGTCAACTTTGTCTTTTATGTCATTTGTCAGCCTATTGGTACTTTTCAAATACACTGATATAAACACATTTGGTACAAATCGAACCATGTTCTGTTCACCACACCCATAAGACATACGTAACAAATCTTCTACTCCGGCCAGTGTTGTACCTATTAAATCACCTACATAGAAATATTTTTAAATTATTCTTACTTGCGCTTAACAGTTGGCACCTAGAGACGAATTGCATCTATTAGATCATTATTTGTAAAAAAAAAAAAATTATCGTAATAAATTGAATTCGATGTTTGCTTCTGGTTCTATAATCGCTTTTAAGAGTTTATTAATATAATGAGTTCAAAAATTATACTGTGGATTCACTTATTTTCGTGGGTACTAATTTTCGTGGACGAAGGAACACTTACATGTTCGTGGATATTTTGTCGAAATCTGCATATAAGCCTTAAGAAAATTTGTCATTCGATGAACTTTCAATTTTGTGGTTCAGCTGTACCCACGAAAGCCACGGAAATTTGAGTCCAACGACTTTTATTTAATCCACAGTATTTGGTCGGTTCTGAAGTTCCGGGGTTTGGTAATTTAAATCACTAATTTAGTTTCTATTTGAGAAACAGTCTATTATACGTGATACGTAGTTTGAATATAGTGTCGTGTTTTATTTGCATAAAAACAAAGGTTACAATCGGAACTCATTTGTCAAGAGATACTGACCATGTCGTGGCAAAGACATGAAAAGCGACGAAATTTAAAGAAAAAAATGAGAATACGTTAAATAAACAGACGTACTCGATATCCTAGTAAACGACTGTTTGTCGAGCAAGATTAGCAACACGAACCCCACCTCAACAAGGGAGTGATCTAAAGGGCTTCAAAAATATGGGAAACTCCTAATCAACTTGAAACTTAGTACACATGTTCCCTATAGTATAATCTTTCTAATTTTAACGCCAAATTGGAGTTTTACCCAATTTCACGGTCCACTGAACATAGAAAATGAAAGTGGGAGTTTCAGGTTAAGGTTTTTGGTCAAGGTAGTTTTTGATGAAATTGAAGTCCAATCAACATGAAACTTAGTACACATGTTCCCTATAGTATAATATTTCTAATTTTAATGTCAAATTATATTTTTACCCAATTTCACGGTCCATGGAACATGGAAAATGATAGTGCGAGTGGGGCATCCGTGTACTTTGGACACAATCTTGTTTAAGAGGTATTCATATGCAGGTTGCATTGTCAATATTGCATATCATCATTTGTACTTGAAAAGTGAATTAAACAATAACTTATAGCACTGCGTACCATCATATATTTTTGGAATGCATACGGAATTGATTTGTACTACATTGTAAGTTAACCTTATCATAGAAATAGAATAATGACAAACATTAGAATTGGCTATCCACTAAATAAAAATTATCTTTAGAGTAAAATTGTTTTAGCAGAATGATGATTGTTGAGGCACGCGTCAAGATTCGTATAAAAATGTAGCATTCTTTTGCGGGTTCAATACTCCAAAATACGTTGTTTTGCAAAATATGATATAATTACAGACACAAGCTTGCATACACTTACCTATTACAGACACCTTTACAAACTCTGAATCCGGAATGACAAATGGTGGCAAACTAATGAGAACATTTGTTGAAAACGTCCTTTCTTTACGGAGGTCAATAAGTACAGGTATATTATAGTTCTCTCGGATACCCTCTGGCTTCAAAACATAATATCAAAATCTTTTCACAATGAATCAAGATAACATGTTTCCGATTAGTTTTACTGACGTAATGATATGTAAACTAGTTCCTCTATAATATTTCTTTCATTTGAAAATACTTGACAGGAGGCATGTGGATTGCAGCAAGGACATTAATCAAGAAGAAAAAAAGAGAGATTTATATATTTCATCAGTCGCGTAAAGTGGGTGAAATGTATATATCAACAACTTTAAATGTTACCGCAACTTAAATTCTTAATCGCTAACCAAAGAAACTTTATTGAAATTCAGAAATATAGAAAAAGATGAAAATTCGTTGAGTCTACAAATTGTGTTGAAAAACAGCAATTTTGCATTTATCTTTTGAAAGATTTCAATATTTTGTTTAATGTTGTTCCCTGAAAGACCGATACGTAATTCCTCTGTATATAGATGTTTGGATTTGTTCTTATTGTCCTTTTCTTTTATTAAAGACAGACATACAATAATAAACAAATTATCGTAGACGAAAACGTACAGCCCTAGTTTTCTGTGTTGTGTTTTGTATACCGTTATTATTTTTTTGCTTTTTTTTTGTCATGGCGATGTCAATTTATTTTCAATTTATGAGTTTGAAAGTCCCTTTAATACATTTTCCCTCTCATTTAGCTATCCCAGCACATGGGAATAATTTGATTTGCAGTGATATGTTGTCCGATATTAACCTTGCATGGAAAACCTGTAACGTCACGACGGTGCAAAATTTATAACAAAAATTAAAACAACGCGGCTAAAAGTTACAAGATCATTTCTTTGTGGTACCATGCTGTAATATAGCGCTGGCTTTGTTACGTTATGTGGTCGTATCAAAGAAAATGTATTGATACTTTATACATGAATATAGTATGCACTTCCCCTTCCACAAATATTTTTTTAAGCGACAAAAACAACAAGATTCGCTTTGAATTTTATAAGTGATCTTATATCATTCTAATATACCTTTACTAAGAGTGGCCTCTGCACAGCATCAGCAGCAGATTTAGATCTAACATTCGCATCTAGTAAGGTTCTACCTATTTTGATTGGAATGATTGGAAAATATACGGACATAACTGTCTCTTTCGGTATGAAAACTGTCTGAAAATTCAAATTCAAAACATGTCTTACTTTAACAGTAACATTAACTTATAAATGATTTATTTGGTGAACATTTTTGTTCACTTCTATGAACATATTCCTTTATCGATTAATTACCGTTCAGCTTCACGTTTGAACTCTTTAAAAAGTAAAATCACAAAAATACTGAACTCCTAGGATAATTCAAAACGGAAAGTCCCTAATCAAATGGCAAAATCAAAAGCTCAAACACATCAAACTAATGGAGAACACCTGTCATATTTCTGACTTGGTACAGGCATTATCTTTATAGGATCTCTTATAAACGGTCCTTTTCAGGGGCAACAAATATTTTACAAAAAGATTTTACCTGTGTTGTACAAACGAGAAATTCTAAGATACAGATTACAGTCACAATTGTATGTTCGAATTTCAACTCGTGTAAGGTAAGCGCTTCAAAGGGCCCTTCCACTGTTAGTTCGGTTTATTAAACAATTGTGGCCCCTTAAAAACAATATCCAAAATTGTACATGTCTTCCTTGAAAATTTTTTTTCAGTTCGGGCTCAGCCCTCAGTGAAATAACTTCCTCGTGTTGACAATTTTAAATATTCACCTTTAATTTTCTACAGGCCATAATTGTATATTTTGATTGACGAACAGTCGTATACTATAATATTTCAGGTTAAGAGATTTTATTGATTATGTCTGTTTTTAACGTATTCTTAGTGTTTCTTTTATATCCATCATATATGCCGTACCTTTGTCCATGCCTTTCCCCTAGGAACAACTGTATTACCTTTCACGTCCACAAATGTCAAGTTGACATTTTTGTTGAGACTCACGTGAACCTAAAATTGATTATTAAACAAATGTTACATTTGTATGATACTTTAAAGTCGCTGGAACAATTTAGCGCGGTTCAAGAAAAAAAAACCTAACATGATGTTCGCTCGATTTAAAACAATCTTTTACAAATTCAAAATCTTGTTTGTAACAGTTCTTCGTGTTTAAATATAGAAAAATGGTATGCTTTAATATGGATCCAAATATCACTATATACACGGGAATAATACTTTCATTAGTTATGGTGTTCATTGATGTGAAACCATCAACACCCTATGACAAGTTGTATAGTTGTTGTATTGATAAAAATACCGCACCTTCTACATTATCTAAACTAATTTGAATAAAACAAACGTTTTTTTTTTATTTTTCGAACGGTTTCTTTAATTCGTCAGCCGATTTATAAAAAAATACAAATGATATAAAAAAAAAAAAACTACTTGTTTTTTTATTGAACACTGAATTCAAAAAATAGTATGAAAGGAGTTCGAAATCGTTTAAACATGATTTGAAGTGTATAAACGATATTTGTAAAACGAGAATGAGGATCCGTTTTATTTCAAGAACTTTTATTAATCTGCAAGAAGTTATAGACATATATAAGAAAGTTTAGTTTGTCATTTTGATATTAACTGTCAAACTATATTCATACTATACTATATAAATCCCAAATTTATTAATTTGTTTTTAAAAACATTTGATTTTCTGTCTAACAAAATTATAATAAATTAAAATATTTCTTATTTAGTTGAGCATATGTTTAACGATTTATGTAATAGATTATCCTATACCGAATAATATATATCTGAAAGAAAATAATCCTACATCTAGGTCTTCTTCCATGTAATTAAAAACTGTAATTTGTAGAATTAGTATTTCCCCACGTATTGCTGAATAAGGTAGCTCAAAACGCATGAAGAATCTTTGAAAATTTATGATCTGTAACAAAAATTATATAAATGCATACAATTGTTTTAAATAGAAACATGGTTAGAATAATTTATTATCAAAACATACGATATTATTATTTTCAATACTTCCTTCTACAGTAGGAAACTATTGAACACTTTGTTTATATATTCTACAGTAGGAAACTATTGAACCCTTTGTTTATAGATGCATTTTAATATAAGCGAATCTTCAATGAACATTGCATTATGTTCTACAGTAGGAAACTATTGAACACTTTGTTTATAGATGCATTTTAATATAAGCGAATCTTCAATGAACATTGCATTATGTCAATTTAAATTTCCAGTAAAGTAATCAAAAAGAAATGTTGATAGTTTACTGAATATATCTAATGTTATATAGCTTGTATTTGTAAACAAGCACTTGTAAGTACATAGTATAATTTCGGTACTCAAAATAAAAAAGCAGAGGTATCGACCAAGTAAACGTAGGTAAAATTCAAGCATATCTAATTTGTGTTTTCGAAATGATTTTCTGGCTTAAATTTCATTAATACTCCGAGGAAATGAAATTGTTAGTCCTTACTTTGGCAGGATTAGCCGCTACTCCCAAGCCAGTTCGAGGGTTTACAACAAAAGATGTTGCTATCCATTGAGTTATTGTATCTGGAATCTGCGATGTTACGGAGGCGACACCCTTTCGACTGTAGAAATGAAAGAAGAAACATTGTACAAAACGATATATAAAAGAGGGACAAAAGTACCAGAGGGACCTTCAAACTCATGAATCGAAAATAAACCATGGCTAAAAATGAAAAAGACAAACAGACAACTAATAGTACACATGACACAAAATAGAAAACTAAAGACAAAGCAACACAAACCCCACTAAAAAAGGGGGTGATCTCAGGTGCTTCGGAATATTTATATATTTTATATTTATGGTTTATATTTGTAATTATAGAAATGATATATACCAATACTTTTCCCCAAATATATCAAATATTATAAGAGAAACATCAGGTACACCAATTGAACATAAAGATGATTACAAACAAATTATACCATCTCTTAATATATCATATGACAATCGGGTGTACATGTATCGTGCATTTCTTCGATTTTTTTCAAATAAGTGTGTTAAATTGGTGCCTCTTGTTTTGTAATTGAATAATATAATTCATCATACAAATGACAAGAAAAACAGTAAATTGCTTCGATGTTCCTTTATACTGTCGTTCACTTTACCGTCAAAATCAGATTATTGTTAAGGAATTTCAAATATTCATCACATAGAATATCGAGACAAATGATCGTGAATGAAGTATTGCGATTGGATCATGACTTAAAACACTATTGAATCTAAATTCATTATACCTACTTTGTTGTCGTATTTAACCATAACCAGGTCTCCGGAAAACTTGTTCTTGTACGTGTAGGAGATGCAAGGGATGTACCATCGCCTGCGGAACCAGCAGCACCGCCTTTAAAACTAGCAGAACTAGCCCGAAGATTTGTGCGAAATAGAGATCGACCACTCGCACCTCCCAAACCACCACTTCTGAACTGTGGAGATGGTTTCACTGATCCTACAGTGAATTGGCCAAAATTAGAAAAAACATCTTTAGAAAAACTCACATCTTTGCATACACAAATGTTTAACACAATAATCGGTATAATCATTTTATGAAAAGAAAAGCAAGAATATACATAAAATCATGTTATCATCTTTGTATCGAATATTCGTCTTATGCCGTACGGATATTATCTTTTTCGCTGAAACTAATAATGGATATTGATTCTGAAAGAGGTTGAAATTGTACTCATATGTTGTCAATTATGTTTATGTTGCTTATTTCAAATTGAACAGCTGTTATTATCTATTTTAAGACGTAGCAATATTGCTGCTTTATTTTTTCTATGTCTCTATTGTAAATTTTACCGTGCTTATAGGAATTGGCAACCATTGAATTAGTTTCCCCAAAAGTAATTATTTTGCAAAGTTAGCCTGTTGCATTATGCATAAAAAGTATTAAAGTAATAATAAAGCAACAATAAATCTTCAAGTTTTTAGTTTAACAGGTCGAAACTCTTACGTTTTTGAAATATATTTTAGCCAAATGTGTTGGCGATACAAGGAAACATAATTTCTTTCTTTCTTTATTAATAGAATGATATTTGTAGCACAATACATCGATAAGACAGACGATTTGTTAGAAGAAAATAAAACAAAAGACAACGAGACATAATGAAACGATCGACGGAAAACAATTTGTTATTATAAACAGTTTGTCCAGTCTAAACAGGGTTTTAATGATTGAACAGAGACTTATTTCCACCAAGTTTTCAAAAAACCAAAATGGAGTGCAAAAGTGATCGAATAAAAGAATAAAACAAAACAAAAACAAAACAAAACAAATTAAACCAATCAAATTGTATCTTATCAAATCAAAACAAAACACCATTGAAAAGTATTAAACAACCACAACTTACGAGGATAGTGACTTTTGGGTTGTGGTTTTACAGTGGCAAACCGTATTTGGTACGGGTCCATCCGAAGACCAGCGGACAGGATGATGGTAACTATTGTCGAGATTACCGCGGGATTACGACGTTCTTAAGTTTGTACATTACCATTGGCGACTGCAGTGACGTCGCCATGGGCTCTTTGAGTTGTTATAAAAAGTTATGGCTGAACAGACGTGTTTGTTTGTATTAGCGAACATATCATACTTTTAACCTCCACATTTATGGTACCGTGACCAATGGATTTAAAGAAGCTCAAGTCGATACGATCCGGGAACAGAAGTGCTGTTACCAAACTCATTCGAAAGATAGATGCAGCGAAGCATGATATATATTTCGATCCAGAAGAATTAACCGCAACATTTGACAACCTTATCCAGAAGCAAAAGTTATTGAACAACTTGAACGAACAGATACTTAACCTAACGGAAGCAGAAGATATAGAAGATGAAATCCTAGACTCAGATGAGTATTGTATAAATTTAGAAACAAAAATCAGACACATACGAAATTTTATTCACGGTACGCATACTACGGGGCGCCGAATGGGACTCTTGTGGTTTTGTACTCAAAATTCAATTTTGTACGGACAAAAGTGACTTTTGTTCAACAAAAATAAGTTCAGTTTAACAAAATTTGTATCATACTACAAATTTAAAATTTTGTCATACAAAATTATCTATCAGCGGACAAAAGTCACTTTTGTCATGACAAAATTCATTTTTGTTACACAGACTTGAATTTTGTTACCTAATTTGAAAATTGGGCGACAAAAGTCAATTTTGTATTCAAATAAGTTAAGTTTGGTTTCTGTGAACTAATTTGCATACAAAATCGACTTTTGTTACACAAAATTGACAAAAATGAATTTTGTCTCAATAAAATTGACAAAATTGACTTTTGTCTCAACAAAATTGACAAAATTGAATTTTGTCTCAACAAAATTGAATTTTGTCTCAACAAAATTGAATTTTGTCTCAACAAAATTGAATTTTGTGAGACAAAATTGACTTTTGTCTCAACAAAATTGACAAAATTGACTTTTGTCTCAACAAAATTGACAAAATTGAATTTTGTCTCAACAAAATTGATTTTTGTCTCACGAAAGTCAATTTTGTCTCACGAAAGTCAATTTTGTCTCATAAAAGTCAATTTTGTTGTTACAAAACTGAATTTTGTCGTCACAAAAATGAATTTTGTCGTCACAAAAATGAATTTTGTCGTCACAAAATTGACTTTTGTCTCAACAAAATTGACAAAATTGACTTTTGTCTCAACAAAATTAACAAAATTGACTTTTGTCTCAACAAAATTAACAAAATTGACTTTTGTCTCAACAAAATTGATTTTTGTCTCAACAAAATTGACAGAATTGACTTTTGTCTCAACAAAATTTACAAAATTGACTTTTGTCTCAACAAAATTGACAAAATTGAATTTTGTCTCACAAAAGTCAATTTTGTCTCACAAAAGTTAATTTTGTCTCACAAAAGTTAATTTTGTCTCACAAAAGTCAATTTTGTCTCACAAAATTGAATCTTACCTCACACAAGAGTCCCATTCGGCGCCCCGTACATACCGCATCACAGTCACGTCAGAGCGAAACTTCATCACAAATACTAAATGTTGAACATCAACCGTTCGTCTCAGCAAACCTCACAGAAAACTCATGCACGCAGCCGTTCCAAAATCAGTTCTCTCAAGCTAGTAACACAGTGAGTACTAATATAAATCCGTATATATCCGCAAAGCAGTCAGAATCATTACTTACCCAAACTCACACTTCCGATATTCACAGGGAACATATTAGAGTGGCAAACTTTCTAGGATTCGTATGAATGCGCTATACATTTAAACCCTTCATTGACCGATGTCCAGAAATTTAATTACCTCAAAGCCCAATTACAGAATGAAGCATTACGCACCATAGCAGGTTTTGCGCTCACTAATGCAAATTATGCGGACCCCATTATTTTATTGGAGGAGAGATTCGGACAAACACACAAATCACGCAAGCATACATACAAGCATTATTAGAAATTCCATCACCACCATCTTGTCAGTTTGAGACAATTTTATGATAAAATGGAAACTTATGTAAGAAGGCTAGAATCTTTAGGCCAATCACAAGACTCGTACGGAACACTACTTGTACCAATTATTTTGATTAAATTACCGGGAGAAATTAAAAAAAACCTTGCCCGTGAACATGGAACAGAAAACTGGTTATTACGAGACCTCCGGAAAAGTATTTTCAATGAAATAAACATAATTGATGCGGGACAAGACACTGAAACTTCAAACAATTTACAAAGTACATCATCTTTCTTTACCGGAACTAAATTGATAAAACCATCAAACCAAACTCTAGATACGAGACATACACACCAGAATTTGCAATATAAACCGTGTGTATTCTGTCACGATTTCCACGCACCATCGCATTGCACGAATGTATCTGATCTAGAAACACGCATGGATATTGTAAAACGCGAACAATTGTGTTTCAACTGTCTAGGTACACACCGTATACACGAATGTTATTCAAATCAGTTTTGCCGCATTTGCAATAAAAGACATCACACAAGTCTGTGTACCGATAACCCATTTAACAGCAACATTATCCATGATAATGACACCAGCAGACATATCCAGCAAACTGCAAATGACAGCCCACAGAATACGAATTTTCCTATTAGCAATGGACATTTACAGAACTCACCAAATTTGAATCAGACATCTGTAAATATTGTAAATGATACAATCAGAAAGAAGAGGACACTACAATTCTACACTCCTCGTCAAATGACGTACGCACGCATGTACTTTTGAAAACTGCCGTCGCACCAGTATGGTTAGACAACTTATGTATAGATACCCATATACTTTTTGACGAGGGATCACCGCGATCATTTGTGACCGAAGATTTAGCAAGACAACTTAATTTACATACAGAGGGAATTGAAATTCTACAATTATCGTCATTTGGAGATAGAAACAAAAACGTACGACATTTAGATAAATCAACCGTGTTCGTTGAATCAAATGCAGGCCAGAAAATACCGATACACGTTCTAATTGTACCAATGATTGCCGTACCTTTGCAGAACAATATTCGCCACATCAACAGAGGACTGAATTATTTACGGGGACTTAAGTTAGCACATCCAGTAACACAAGAAGAGTCTTTTCGAAATATCGTTATTAATCGGAGCAGACTATTACTGGGACTTAGTCGAGAATAAAGTCGTAAGAGGAAATGGTCCAACCGCCGTAAAGTCAAAGTTAGGTTTCTTACTTTCCGGTTCAATAAGGGAGAAAAGCGAACACGCATTGATATGTACCAGCATATTAAGCATTCTTGTTTCGCACAAACCAGAGGAACACGATATAAAAACCTCTCTAAACACAACACACAGAAGTACTCAATCTAGACGATTGGCAAGTGCCAAGGTCCGGAAGAAGATACGGAAGCGTACGAATTACCAATCATAGACGAATATGATGAAGAAGACTAGTTAAAACAATTTTAAAAAGGACTTTCGAAGATAATAAAATTTTTCATTTATGTGAACAAGAACTTAGTTAATTCAATTTATTTCATTCATGGAGATAGAGACTTTTTTAATTTGATTTATTTACAAATATGGACAGTCAATGTTAAATTTAAGATAATTTGCACTTTTTGCGGCTCCCAGTATGTCGAGATTACCGCGGGATTACGACGTTCCTAAGTTTGTACATTATCATTGGCGACTGCAGTGACGTCGCCGTGGGCTCTTGAGTTGTTATTAAAAGTTATGGCTGAACAGACGTGTTTGTTTGTATTAGCGAAAATATCATCTTTTTAACCTCCACAACTATATGTGAGTTTAAACGTCGTGATCTGTACAAATTCAATAACTGTTTTTTTTATAACTTACGTCTGCGTCCAATCAACAAACAATCTGTTGATATATATACACCACTATTCTATAACAGATAAAAAAAAACTGTTTTTACAAGCAGATACTTATAAGCATAAAAATGTATTGAGTCACATTAAGACATAAATGGCCGTGTGGTAATCAAATTGACATAAATTTATTTTTAGTTAATTTTAACATACCCAAAACACGATGTGTGTTTACATTTTCTACTTGACGTGTACAATGTCATATTTGAGGATTTATTAATTAGTTTTTATACTTTAAGCCTGAATACTCTCTCATAGGTACCAAGATTTAAACTTTGTACGTCTGGCGCGCGTTTCTTCAGTGACACTCGAATGACTCAAGTTAAAAAGAAATAAAGAACGAAGGTGTAGGTTATGATGAAGATTCTGAAGACATATTATTCAAAGTTATATTTCTGACTTTGAACTTGAAATAGAAAAATGGAATGTGACTGGTGATATTTTGTACATTCTTCATATTTATAGAAATATTTCATAAATATTTGATTGATAGAATATCGATACTCAGATGCTGTTCATTGAGTTTGAAAGAAATCACCCTTAAATAACATATAGAAAGCGACTTTAACAATGAAAACGTGTGTGTACTTTTTGTTAATTGACCAAATGATGCTAATTTAAAAAATAAGTTAGGGGACGTCAAGAAATCAGGCTTTTTCTTGAACTTTTACGTATCTGCAATGTATTCTTATTTCAACATAGTATGATTTATTGGTAGATTTCTACTCAATTATGGTACTTGGCGTATGCAAGTCTCAAGTTGAAGGCAGGGGTTGTGCATATACATTTCTAAAATGTCCTACTTTTAAAAAAAAACTACTTTAGAAATTTCATTGAGCACTAGTATTATGCAAAAGGTATAAATGCATGCAAAAGTTAGGAATGCATCAAGTTATAGATTAAACTAATAGCGTACAGAGAACACCGCTTCTGAATTAACTCCGCTATCCACGACTGATCCTATTGAATCCCACTCCTTTAGAAGGGGAACCCTTGTATATGTAAACCTCTGCAACTCTGTGAGTACCTGCGAAATGATAAATACAGAACATGATAATCATTCAGAGATAAAAAATCAAATAAAAAAGGAGTATAAGAGCAATTCTAATATTATCTCTAGTATCCAGATTCATACCTATGTGGTCTTCTTTTTATTTGCAGGACACTCACATTTGTCCAGACACTGATTGCATGCATTGCCTTAGATAAATGAATTGTTTATATTATTGATATACTATTCGGAAATGTATACAAAAGCCAAATAGGACACCGTGTGCCGTAAAGCGTAATTATTACTGACCGACTGTTAATCTTTGGAAGAAGAAAGGAGGAGACCGTTTTTTTTCAAAATGAATTGTTTGATTCTAAATATCAAAATATCTAGAAAAAAATATTTGTTTATTTATGTTATTGAAAACAATAGTTATGTTTTATGTAGATTGAAGAGGTTGTGTTTTCAGAAAAAAGCAACAATGCCTTGTAAATTAATTAGATAAATGTCGGTTTCTTACAGAAAAAGTTATGTTAAAGGCAGAACTATAATCAAAGTCTCATTGTTATGTGTTATGTACTATTGTTTGTCTGTTTATCAGTTAATTTTCGATTATGAGTTTGAATGTCCCTCTAGTATCTTTCGCCCCTCTATTTATTAGACTCCTAATTTTCCATGACTCGATGCAATTATAAGCTTGACGGGGTAAACAGGTGGTACCTGCTATCATTTTAAAACCGTATGTTGACTCATATATTTGACGACTTATTGCAAACATGTAATGAGTTTATTAGTAACCGATTGAGTAAAGAAAACACGAATCCAAGGATTATCTTCTTCCTAAAAATGAGTAAACTTGGATGCTATACGACACCTGTAAAGGACTGGTAAATTCCGTATTTTAGGTGTTGCAAATATGTCACTTACATTATTGGCTGTGATATCATTTGCATTTCCAAGTAACAGTATGCTTTTGTCGACAGCTACAATATTCACCAGTGACCCGGGGTCAGCTTTAACTTCTAATTTCACTTGATTTCCTGGTTCAACAACTTCCTTATCAAATTTCATAGTCACCTAAATCAATGTATTAATGGTAACGTTATATGTAACATATATTTTGATAAATTCTCTTCGTATACATTGTTTATACTGTTGAGTATTTGTTACGTTATCAGTAGGAAATTACACTAAGAACCTCTTTGGTGTGGTCCTTAACGTTATGATTAGAAGTAGAATTTGTGAGTAATATATTATTATGTGAGTAATATATTGTTTTCAATTTAGACATGCATAACATGGTTTAGAAGTTCAGTGTCTGCCCATCATATCTTAAATACCTGTTCTAACTAATCGTATTCAGCAAGTGCTTGTGTTTTTGCTAATTGGTAGAATGATGGATATATATTTAAATTAGAGGCATAGCTAACTGAAATTCAAATCTCAATATCAGATTGAAAAGAAACAAATCAAGATTAAAGAAAACTTATAGAGGGAACTGTATCAACTCAGAAATGAACGATAGCGAATCCATTGACAGGATAAGCGTCGTCTGCTATGTTTGCATCCAACGATATCATATTTTTTCACTCAATAAAAAGTTACACTCCATAAAAATATAAGAACGTTTAGAACACGACAATTTTACTATTCAGCTCTTCTTTGAAAATACTCACTTTATTCCTGAAGATATCTTTTACTGAAAATGTTACGGCATCAGCAACAATCTCTCCATATCGTCTCACATAGTAAACGAGTATTCTAAATGATGGCGTCATTTCATGAGTAACATGGATAGTGTGTCTCCTTGATAACCGACGCATTGGGAATATACCTTGATGTACAATTGTTCCTCTAGAAAATATCTACAATAACAATCATATATACGTTAATATATAAAATATAATTGCACGCACATTTCATTGATAAAACTTTCGATATACTACAAAAAATAATCAGAAAAAAACGGAAGATGTGAACGAAAAAAGAAATATTGATACATACTGGAGAAAAAATACGAATACAACGATCACTCTACATGGTTTATTTAGTCGGGATTTAAAGTATATTTATATATACTAGACTTACAAGGTTTAAATTCCGATAACTGTTTACTATACATATATCCTACATAGTTGCGTAAATGTTTTCCACTTGTGTCTTCTTCCGTTCATGCAGTAACGTCGTTATTTTCGAAACTGTCATGCATTGAAGCTGTAATGGCTCTAATAAGGAGACAAACTAAACCCATTATTTCAACACTTTCTATTAGGTTGGTGCCTTATACATGTTAACAACCTATCACATCAGTCAAATTATCTCCAAATGTTCTTAGTGTAACCGAGGGGTTAAGCGCTCACAAACACAAAATGTCCCCCTCATTATTCTTAATATGCCCGTCCCAAGTCATGTGCATGTTAATATCCCATGATTGGCGTTCTCACTAGAATTTATCACATATTGAATGTTTTCTCATAATAGAAGGTTGTATGATAACCTAGCTGTAGTTATTCAGATCATTGTCCCCAAGTGCACATTTGTCTCATAAACTATCCTACCACATCTTATCATTTAGATATATATCTTACTTTATAGTAACAAGAACGTATTTTCTCTGTAACTTGAACTGTAAGCTGTAACTTTCTTCCCGGCTAAAAACAAGTGGACAAATAAAAAAAAACAATCAATTATAATATTGCGTCTTATGTAACGTTTGCAAAAAATATCACACAATCGTCCGCTGAATTATGGATTACTATTTTTAGTAAAGACACTAAATTCTTGCATAATATCAATAGATCAAGTGGTAATTTTGAAAATGCAACACCTTTTGTATACCCCTGATTATTAATCGTGTTATTGTGAATACGGATGAGATAATATCGATGCTTAATCTGTCGCCACTATAATATCGATGCTTAATCTGTCGCCGTTATAATATCGATACTCAATCTTTCGCCACTATTATATCGATGCTTTATCTGTCGCCACTTGGAGGCTCTAGCAATGTATACTATCTTTCAGGAAATTTTTAATGAAACAACTTATACTTGGATATATATGTTTTTCCTTTATTTGTTTGTCTCGTGTACTTTTTGTTCACCAACGGTATAAAAGATCTTATATTATAGGCTTTTCTCATTGTTTAAGAACATTTATATTGCAATGACTGTTACCTTTGGCATGGTTTTTTCCTATAGTTGTTGTCTAACATCTTATCTTATAAGTGCATTGTATAACTGATTTAGTTCTATCATTTGCATGTATATATACACAACAAACCTGTACAATTGACCGATCTGTCCTCTTTCTGACCTGAATATACTTATTGCTTGGTGAGGTTGCTTTTGATATAGACTTAGAACTCAGATATCGCCCATTGTATACAACCTGAAAATGTTTAAAACGACATCATTTTCTTCTAACAAATATTTTATTGGTTTTTATTCATCTCAATTATAAAACAAAGTCATACCAGAATTGGTTATTTGCCAATGATGTTAGAAGAATTTAGTACTTACATAAATTCTGCAATTCACTGCAATCAGAGGAAATAAAACTTGTTGAATTACAACTCCAGACTTGTCAACAGTCACTTTTTTTGTAAAGAAGATTTTGGTCTTTCTAGTTGTTCGTTTGTTGATCTTGATGATAAAGTCATAAGTTATGATGATTCTGACAGTACCCGTTGGCGTTTCAATGCTACTTCCGTCTGATTTTTCTATTCTCATCTAAAGTAAGAAATAAACCCGTTAAATGTAGCACACAAAGTTTACTCTAGATAAAAATACGATATAAACATGTTTCATTGTTTAATCATACGTTTTTTGATTGAGTTAAGTCTGCCAATTGATATTTCATCTTATGTTTTTCTTTGTTTCGATGTTATGCTATTGTTTCAGAAAAAGGGAGAAGGTTTGGATCCATTAAAATGTTTAATCCCGCTGCAAATGTTTGCACCTGTCCTAAGTCAGGAATCTGATGTACAGTAGTTGTCGTTTGTTTATGTAATATATACGTGTTTCTCATTTCTCGTTTTGTTTATATAGATTAGACCGTTGGTTTTCCCGTTTGAATGGTTTTACACTAGTAATTTTGGGGCCCTTTATAGCTTGTTGTTCGGTGTGAGCCAAGGCTCCGTGTTGAAGGCCGTACTTTAACCTATAATGGTTTACTTTTTAAATTGTTGTTTGTATGGAGAGTTGTCTCATTGGCACTCACACCACATCTTCCTATATCTATTTATAGATTTTTTTTGGGGGGGGGGGGGACACACTCGTTGTCCAATCGACGTTGATCCCATACCTCCGTTTCAATCTATTGGTTTGTAATTGACTGACTTAAAAGAGGGACGAAAGATACCAGAGGGACAGTCAAACTCAGAAATCGAAAAAAAAACGGACCACGCCATGACTAAAAATGAAAAGGACAAACACACAAACAATAGTACACATGACACAACATAGAAAACTAAAGAATAAACAACACGAACCCCACCAAAAACTAGGGGTGGTCGCAGGTGCTCCGGAAGGATAAGCAAATCCTGCCCCACATGTGGCACCCGTTGTGTTGCTTATGAGATAACAAATCCGGTAAATAGTCTAATTCGGTAGGTAGGGAAGGGGATTGTAGTTACGACGTAAAGAACATATCCGATATTATTTGTGGAACGGTTATTCCATAACGGTCAACCAACTCGTGATGGCGTCCGTAAAATTTTCGAAGCGATGATTCAACTTCACTATTTGGAATTCTTGATTTAATAGCTTCCTTGTGAGCAACTACCCTCTATCAAGAAAATCATGATAGGAAATGCAAGCACGGGAATATCGTATCAATTGGGAGATATATACACCGTATACAGGTGCTGCTGGAATATTGCTACTTAGAAATGGAAAGTTTACAATTGGAAAGCTGAAATCATCTCTTTTGACTTAAATTGTATCTCTGATATGGTCTACAAAAGCTTTGTCGCATTCATTTTCTTTTTCTTAATATGATAGACTGCTATAAAATGCTAATAAATATATCTGGAGTTTCTTTTCAGGTGAATAGTTATGTATTTGGATATGTGTCTTGACAGACAATCGGCTATCTACTGTGAATAAAATGCACGTCCTTCTTTCTAACCAACTGATTCTTTTATTTTTTTTAAAACTAAATTTTATACAGGGCCTTTTAAAAAAATGTGAAAAGATAATGGATAGATTATTCTTTAACAGTTAACGTAGGTGGTATATTATTTGGGCAAATCCAACGCATCAAACTTGGCACATACGACAACAAAGATAACTGTTTTTGTCATACTTTTCCTAAAAAATTTGCGGCTAAGATCTAAAAATTTACAGTTCTTTGCTGCTAAGATAATGAAAGTATATTCGATAATATACGACATTTATCTTCCTCTTGTACAGAAACATTTAACCTTTTATGTTTCAGTTTTCTCCGTTCAACTATTTTTTTTCTATTAGAACGATTGCTGACAAGGGTACATAAATTTTGTTGTAATGTAGGTGGAGTCAGAAAAACTTTACATTTGAGCTAACAACAAATGGAGGTACCATACTAGACATCATTTATGTAATAAATTTATAGTCTTATTTACATTTAAAATATGAATCTGTTACTTACAATGATAGTATATCTAAGTCCAGGTTTAAACGTATATGGCATGCTCTGTGAGAAAACAACTTTAAATTTTTGTTTGTATAGTTGAAAATTTGTTGTTTCATTGGCTTCTTTTCCAGTCACTGTTTCATTCACTTTTACGAAGAGTCTGTAGTAAGTTCCAAATGCTGGATAAAGGGACCACATCGGAATTTTGATATCAACCTGCCCGTTTATCTTTAAAAAACATATAAATGATAGTCCATGTATTAAACATATATTTGGATTCACATTTCAATAATATAGACAAATGAATATCTTTAATTCCCACTGAAAAATGAAGATCTCCTGGATATAGTAATCAAGTTACACAACTGAACGGTCAGTAAATCATGTATTTAGTCACTATTTCAAAACTATGCCTTCATAATTTGCATAAAATAAATCACCCCAGATGATTCATAATTCACTAATTTGATTTCAACTTATGCAAGATTTGCAAATCGCCGATTGTTAGATAAACATTTATACATTGTCGGTTTTTTTTTGCTCTTTAGTGTTCTGTTGTTTTCATTGTTTTCCTCTTATAGTTGATGTGTTACCCTTGGTTTAAGTTTATAACCCAGATTTGTTTTCTCTAAACCGATGTACGACTTTTAAACAGCGGTATGCTACTGTTGCCTTGGTATATGATTTGTTATGCTTTATTATATTAATTGGTTGGTCAAGTGGAGCGGCTACGTGTAAAAATTCCTTAACAGATGTTGAAAAAGTACAACTGCAGTGAAACGTCGAAAGAAAAAATTCAAATGATGAATCTGTTCCTTAATTGAAAAATATACCTATAAAACTTATAACTCTAGTGACGTAATATGATATCATATAAAAAAAGCATGAATTACTTCTTAATACCTTTTCATACTTTTCATAAAAACTATCACTTCCAAAGGAACGAGTTACGTTGAGAAACACATATCCTTCTACTGGCTTTCCAAACGTGTACCTAGACAAACAAACATGGTATTAATTATCATTAGTTATACATTTGTACTTTAAATTTTAAATTACATGTTATTTCATCCTTTTGACTTCATCAATTAAGTTTAATTTAGATTCGAGACTTTTTGTCGAAAACAAATCAACCCCAAATATACAATTATAAAAAGCAAACGATACCAAATTGACATTCAAACTCATAAGTTAAAAATAGACTGTAAAGGCCATGACAAAATAAGAAAAGACAAAAAAGACAAAAAAAAACCAGTATGCAAAAAACAATATAGAAACATAGAGACAGAACAACACAAATCCTAGGTATACCGAAAGAATAAGCAGATCCCTCTTCACATGTGGCACCTGTCGTGTTGCTCATGTAAGTACAAATCGATGATAAGTCTGCTTCGGTAGGCCAAACTCGGGAAAAAGGGAGGGCATTATTGTGGTTACGACGTTGGAACATATCCGTCGTCAAATGTGAAATCAATGCTACGTAACAGCTTACTAACTGGTGATGGAGTACGTTAAATTTTCGCTGGAATGATTTCAAGTTCAACACTTGGTAATTTAGATTTAATAGCTTCATGGTGAGCAGCAACGCTCTTATAAGGAAATCATGATAGGAAATGCAAGCCCTTCAATATCGCATTAATTGAGAAATGTATATACTCCATATAGACGTTGCTGGAATGTTGCGTACTCAAAGTACGTATTATAACATATCAGCTGGAATTCAGAGCAAACTGGAATGGTATATTTGCATATATTTATAATATAATTGCACTTTACATGTTGTTTACTTCTTTACCAAATTAGGAATTGTGGAGTGATCAAGTATATCAATAAGGGAAACAGCAATACTTCATCTAGAGGTCGGATTGAATCGTGTGTCGGGGTCTACAACGCGCTGTGTCTAGATATATATGAATGCATTCTTCAATTATATCACGTAATAGTACTTACGCTGCTGTCACTCGCACGGTAACAAAATCATCTTGCACAAAATTTAATCCAGGCACCGACACTCGAACGTTAAATTTTGGCAACACTGTAAATTTAAATTGCATTGTTAATCTTATTGTCGCATAAAAAGCAATTGTAACTGGTAATTGATGCTTATCAAAACATTCACATATATTTTGCTTACAATTGATTTGGTAAAAAGCTTTGATAATTTAGTTTGGTTAATTGACCTATGCGGATATGATTAAAAACTATAGCAACATTTCTGAATACCTTAACCAAGACATAAGAGTAAAAATCTTTGTACCATGTTAAAATGCATTTTCGGCCTTCTTGCTTTTTCGAATTCGAATTGAATTTGTAGCAGTAACATAATATACATCATTCATCTGATTGACAATGACAAACAGATATGTTCACGAACATTTAAAGATAAACATATTGAAATAAGATATCCTTTAGAAATTATCAATAAAAGATATTACATATAAGTAGCTCGGAATGTTAAGAAACCGTTACAAAAATATGAACAAAAAGTGCATGCAGTCTGCCAGAGATTTAATTGCCCACAAAGAAAAAGGTAAAACGCATCTCGATCGAAACTAAAAATGTAAATATGGGAATACATATTATTTTAAATCTTTTGAAATACAACTGTATTTAGATAGCCACTACTGAAAACAAACAATAGCCTAGTAAATAAAGGAGCAGGAGGTCAAAATAAACCTTTACCAAATTATTGCGTTCAATGTTTTCTTTCAATACTGGTGAATAACCGACTACATATCAAAAGACATTCTGTAAAGCAAATAACGATATCCTTGAAACATCTTATCTCAGTCCAATTTTTTTAAATCTAAAAATTGAAATATGCAGTGATGACAGACTACAAGAAAAACTCATAAGAAATAAGATAAAAAAACATGCTACATGACGCATTTCCAGTACTCGAAAAAGGGTTAGCTATCTTTGGTTGGTCTGTAAAACGAAAAGGAAGGTTTAAACCAAAATTATGATACAAAACCTTAGGAAAATACTATTATAATTCGCCATTTCAGAATCTAATGCATCCTGAGTAATATTTTCAAAAGTGTACACCAAAACGTCATGATTGTTCAAAAATGTCATAAACAATGGAAGTTCAACCAATGACGTGACATTATTTTCATTGTGGGGTACGAACAATAATATTACACATGGTTCTTTAGATTCTGAAACGGCCAATTTCATAAGTATAAGCCCTATTTCGACATCATTTTATTTTTGTATTCTAATGTCCTTCATGTTCCTTTGAAAATAATGAATATCCAAAATCTATCAAAATTGTCATGCAGTTGTAACCATCTAAACTTAGTTGCACGTTAAAAACTATAATGTGTTGTTTGTTACCTCAATGTAAAATTATTAGAGAGAAAACATATGATTTAAAGGCATATAAAATTTTGAAAATGACCAATAAAAGTGTGAAATATATTCCCAGAAAATTGTTGTATATTTTTTGGTTTATAATGCTTTCGATTCAATAAACATGCAAAAGCAACAGAGTTGTAAGCTTCCATTGTAAATGATTGTCAAGTTTATCTAGCAAATAAAAATAAATGAATAAAGTTTAGGCAACAGTTTCAATTACCGTATTCTTTCACTTCGATGTATACTCTTTTCGTTTGTCCCTGTTTCAAAATATATAACTTCATATTTTCTAACAAAATCAGAGTAAAACTTATCCATATGCTAAATATGTTTTTTTTAAAGTAACAGCCATTTGTTTCTTGTCATTGTACATGTTGTTTTATTCTACATGCATATTTTTGTTGAAAAATCCTTGAGTCTGAAGACTGTTATTTAATACATTGAATAATGCTTCATAAGATTTGATCATAAGGGTTAAAACTTTTTCTAATTTTTCTACTCGGAATTCAATGTTAGAACGAATTTTGCAAAAGTAAAGCATTAAAATTTCTTTTTTTCTATGATAAAAATTCTTCTTACACATATTCTTATTTTTATGATATTGAAATAATAAACATTCTGATGGTGCAATATTTTTGTAATCATGATTGCCTAGGTCTCTTTTTACCGGATGATTTTTAATGTAACCAATCAATGTTAGCTCTGGGAAAATCATAAAGTTCAAATTGTATAGAAATTCTACGAATAAACAATTCAGTAATATTTTATCGATAAATTGGCTATTTTCATGCCTTTTGCTTATCAAACTGTTTACGTGCTTAGACAAAGTTGAAATTGATACTTATACTATTTATGTTTGGATTTTTATGGTCATATAGTTCTAAACGTCATGTATGTACATCATTGACATTCAAATGTTTAGCTTGAACGTTTCCCCTGAAAAGTACTTCGAACAGACACTATTAACAAACTGGTATTTTCATTTATGAGCATATATGGCGGCCTTTTGTTGTGTAGTTTTACTCTTTGGTCGTTTTTTGTCTCTTTGACACATTCCCCACTTCCATTCTCAATTCATATTTTATATACAAGGTTTCATTTTTCTACGACATGTTTATCAATATTTGTATTTTGAAACATGTATTGTATTACGCACCAGCTGGTTCATTTCTATAGTCCATCTACCATGACGTGTTTCCGGTGATAATTGTAAGAAACCAGATACAACGCCATATTCTTCTACTAATTTCATATATTGTTTGACTCTATTTCTTAGAGGATCCTACAAAAATATCAACAAAACAACTAAACCCTGTGATTTTTGTACATATACGAAATAAAAACAAGTTCCGTTAGAACTCAAATTCACACTAAGTCTTACGATAATTCATTAAAAAGAATTTAATATGCTGCATGTGTATAAAAATGATGAAAACACACACCAAAATATTGCTATGATTAACGGTACCAGCTGCTTAGTTTTCAATGTTGTATTTTTGTGTTTTGCAATGGTATTGTCAGGTTTTTTTTATTAATGAGAATCGATTGTCTCGTCCATTGCGCAAAGTCGCTTACTAGTATTTTGAAACTCAACTCTGTTTTTGTAAAAAAAAATGGGATTGCTTATTTACCTTACTGTCGAAATAGGCATTTGTTGCAGAAATATTGGATTCGTAAATGTTTTTAATACCGTCTCCTTTTTTGAATATTTATATCAACGGAAGTCATCACAAGCTACGAATAATTCGTTTTATAAATACCGTTAGCTTCAACTAAGATTAAAACTATATAACGCTACCACCATGATTTTGGTACGAGATACCTGCCTACATACCACTATATATACCAATTGGTCACTGCAATTAAGTCAAATAATATATAAAAAGTTCATTATATATTACTTACAAAAATAATCACATCAATAGGAGCTTTAATGACATTCAGTGATGGTTTAACTCCAAAAGCTCTAAACTGTACTGAAATTTAAAAGTCCATAACTTGTTATTTGTTTCTATTAACGAAGATTATTGATTTTTAGAATTGGGTAAATTAAAGCATGTTTATCTGTTATTTTGCGATATGTCAATTGAAAAATAGATCAAAAATCAAAAATGGCGTTTATGCTTCTAACTAATTGACTGTTTTCCCCATCTGTCTGAAGATATCTATTTTGGCAACATGTTTCTCTTTTGTAACGTTGCTTAATTAACATAAACTCATCATAGATACCAGAATTAAATTTGTGTACGCCAGACATCATTTAAGTCAGTACCATTTAGCATACACAAACACTGACGTTTGTACTTCAGAAATCAAAAGAAACTTCAGCAAGCGATTTTCCTTCCCTTTTTTAACGTGAAAGACAAGGAACACATTGCCTTATTTGATATAGAAAACCTGGTTAATTTAAGTCCATTTCAAAACTCCTGGTAAGCTTATCATCAATATTTAGATGACAGTATCATCCCACCGCTTAACTGGTTTTAAATTTTAGAAAATTCGGACAAAGCATATTAGCGGTATACTTCTGTTTTCTTAACTCACTTATTATACAAAAAGTGAAAAGACGGACGAATATTGTGACAAAATAGTGGATATAAATTTCTCTCAAACTATGCCAGAAACAACTACTTCACTTTTTGAGAGATCAATATCAATGTACAACATGTACAACGTTTGTGGATCTGCTCCGAAACGTTCTATATCGTTACACGAAAAATACAAATAAATTATTAACAATTTGTTGATAAAATGAATCCCTTATGAGTAATGAATCAAATCAACATTTATTGTATAAACCTTAGACATAATATTACAATAAGACTTACGAAAAAAAATTACTCACAATTCCCAAAACAAACGATCAACTTTGATCGTAAGATATTTTGGTGAAAAGAGTACTTGTTCATATTCAACCTAACAAGTAGCCTTACTTATGGACAGTTCTATATTTACCATAGCATCGGTGCGTACAACTATACAATGTCGAATTACTGCTTGTTTGCCAAAATGCGAAAGTTTTCTTAATCGGAAAGTTCATGATTTTAAGTAAGTTAAGACTGGAAATACATTTCAAATTCTTTTAATTCTTATTTTAAAAAGATGAAAAAAACTTTAATGATTAATATAGCTAAACAATATCAATAAAATATTATATTCATTGTTCTAATAATCAGATAAGATTTGAAAATGTATGTTTAAATCTTATAATTGTTCTTCAACGTTCAATATGTTTTAACGTAAATATTGTATTGTATGATGTATTGTAACTACTTTTTCATTTTTGAAAAATTATAAAAAAATTTAACCTCCTCATTATAGGTGATATTTGATCTCTTCGCCGACATCAATTATCGCAACTTTATATCAATACATCATCAACAATTGTCGCAACATAGGAGGCAGCAATGCTGCGATACATTAGCCAATTAGTTCTTCAACATCACTTATATATTTAGTTCCTGCCCTCACGGAATTCGTCGAAAGTCAGGGATGGGATTATTGAAAGACAGACAATATAACACAAATATCTACATCTCGTCGTTCCGTTTACACAATAAATGGTGGATTATTTCTTTATTAATTGAACAGGCAATGCTTTTCGTATATTAAACAGTTTCATCTAGGTCTTTTGTTCTAATCTGACACAATAATGGTACGAGCAATTTTCATAGTTTTCATTTTGTGTGTTCAGGTTTTTGAAAGGAATTGTCAGACAGGATACCATATACGCCAACAGTTAATAGAAAGACTGATGACAAACTATTCAAAGCATATAACACCTAGATTTAATCAAGATGTATTAGTGCAAGTGAAAATAGATCCTTTGATGGAGAAAATAATTGATTTTGACGAAAGTAAAGGTGTTTTTTCATGGTATGGTTCTTTCGAATTGATCTGGACAGATGACCTTATAACATGGAACGTTTCTAAAAATGGTGGAATCACCAGTATTCATGTGCCGTTTACTGATGTATGGGTTTCAAAATTGATTATTGCTAACAGTGCAAGTAAGAGGACGTTTTACCAATTTGATAATGACTTTGACTATCACACATCAAAAGTATCCTTCGATAGTGACGGAACAGGATACTTGTTAGCTGGTGGAATTATCGATACTTCGTGCGATGCCGATATCGTTTATTACCCAGCGGATTGTCATATATGTCAAATGGAACTGCATCCAGAGACTAATGAAATCGAACTTCTAAAACCTAAACCAAATATGTATGAAATAGCTATGAAGTATTATGAAGGCGATCCTGAATGGGATGTCACTAATATAACATCCGATTTATTCATAGAGGGAGGCTACCCTACTCTGGTGTTTAATTTTTATATCCAAAGAAAGCCTTTGCATCTCATTAAAAGTCTCATCTTGCCTCTTATTCTTGTGAGTGTTTTGAATATATTTACATTTATTTTGCCTGTTGAGTCTGGAGAGAGAACGTCATTTGCAGTTACTTTATTTCTTACTTTTGCCGTTGTTATGACAGTAGTTTCAGATACATTTCCAGCTACCAACAAAGTGAGTGCTTTTACGATATTCCTAATTTTACGATTGATAACGAGTGGACTGACTACAATAGTTGCCATTTTATCAATATCAGTGTATTTCAGAAATGATGAAGAAACTTGGAAAAATACCACTGATAAGACAAAGCGGCGAAATACATTTCAAGAGGAAGCAAACTTTAACAACAGTATTGCTTTACCACAACTTACTTGTCATAGAAAATCCGGGAAGGAAATTTCACTTATTATAGACAGAGTGGCTTTGGTCGTTTTTATATTTGAAATTGGAGTGGAGTTTATAGTATTTGCTACATTTTTCGCACTTAGATGAAAAGAACACAATATGACTTCATAGATCTTTTGGTAACAGCACAAAAACAATTAACGCACATACATCCGTTTCAAATGCAGGTAACACTCGATACTATCTACAATCTGCAATAATTATAGATTAACTAATCGAAGAATTCAAATAGAGAAAAATATTCAACGGGTGACCGAACAACACATTAATTCACGAATGCGCGTAGAGCATGAGTTAATTATCAGTGTTGCTCGGTCACGAGTTGAATATTTGTCGATATTTGAATTCTTTAATTAGTTATTCTTTTAAAAACATAGGCAAATGGCTTTTTTAAGGAAATTAATGTAAACATGTAAGGAACTATTTCTTTTCCTACGCATTCACACTTTGTTTTGATTCGCCGTTATCGACGTCTTGACAACGCCTATTGTTGTATGACGTCAGATAGTGAAATAACCACGTTTATTTCACATGTGAAATTATCGGTTTTTATTTAACTGGGAAATCAATGTAACTCATTGCAACCAATGTAATAAACGCAAATAGCGTGAACACAATACTCGTTTTGAATCTAGACAGAAACTTAGTTGATATATTTGTAGGACTCTAAAGTGCGATGGGGACGCTAAAGTACGATGGTCACGCTAAAGTGCGATGGTCTACGCTAAAGTGCGATTCTTCCATACGCTAAAGTCCGATTGTCTGCGAAAGTATAGACGTTATCAACGTAGTTTGATTATGACGCTAACAGTCGTTTATACAATCCAAAAATGAAGAAGCCGGTAGACAAATTACAAATATTTGATTAAAAACTTTTGAACCAAATGTGAATAACTTAAATAATTTAAATCTAACCGTGCTTTGTCTTTTTATTTCGGTAGCTGGAAGAAGAACTTGTAACCTGCTGCAGTCGATTGTTTTACTATAGGCCTAATAGATACAAGTAGTATTCGCATAGATATCCTGTATCCTTCTTTTATTGGAAGCGAACGGATACATTTGAATCATTGTTTATGTTGCAGTTTATTTTGCGGTCCCCTTTAAAATGTCGCTTTTATTGAAAAGTAACGTGTACAATATAAAGGTACATATTTTCATGCGCAAGTTATAACTAATCGCCTAAAACATTAGTTTGTACATTGCCGGGAAATATAACATGGATGTGTAGTTGTTCCAAAAAAGAAGAAAATTAAGCTCGGCAAACATCGCCTTTCTCTCTCATTGAAATTAAACAAATAAATGATACATATTCCGACAATAATCGAATTTTGTATCTTTTAACATGTTTAACTTAAAAAGGACGATTGTAAGGGGAGGTGTTCCCATAAGCGATAGACTGTGTACGGCAAGCTACATCAATATTATAACAATATTTAACACGCACAAGTTGTCAATAGTTCATTTACAAGAAATATATAGTATTCTGTGACACTAAATTACCTTTTTAGCAATTATTACGTGGTCGGTCTTTGAGAATTATTCACTTACGGCTACTGTTAAATTATACTGTCTATCACATCTATGGTATACACCTTATTCTAATATGACGTCCTTCAAACGCTTTGAGTACACACAGGTGGTAAAATATGAATATATTGCTTTGGCTGTTCCGATTTTACTCCCACGTCATATGTGTTTTTATGAATGAGCTACCCGACGTCATAGAACAATGACGTCAGAATATAAGCATTTTACGGGAAAATACACGCCTGTGAAACCGAAAATCATCACAACAAGGAAACGTAAACAAATGATGCTAAAATATGTTATATTAGCCGTTTTTGTATACATATGAGACAAATAAATACAATAATCATTTAGATTCATCCAAAACTATCTAAATATGTTATTGTAAATAGTTTAAGCATCATCATTTATTCATTTTGCTATGTTCTTTTACGCCAATTTAATAGTGCGTTTATTTATGGTCACGGTAAAAAATGCCATCACCTTGAGCGCTTCGATTCAAAAGAATTGCCGTATTTGTCCTATTAGAATCGAAATAATTCATGGGGGCTTGAATATATCGTGATTTTACCACGGGTTGTCCCTTTATGCCGATATTTTACCCCTCGCTTCGCTCAGGGTAAAATATTTGCCATAAAGGGCCAACTCGTGGTAAAATCACGATATATTCAAGCCCCCATGAATTATTTCTTAATAATACTAGATTATACAAAAGGGCTATTGTTGCATTGAGTATTCTTTAACTTTTTTTATTAAGCCCTCGAACCTTACCCTTTGGCCCATCGCACTTTAGCGTGATATACCATCGTACTTTAACGAACAAACAACCATCGCACTTTAGAGTAAGACACCATCGTACTTTAGCGTCGACCTTCGCACTTTAAAGTACTACCATCGCACTTTGAGTCCTACATATTTAAACCACAAAGTGACTGAATTATGACGGGTAGATCATCTTCATTTATATATGTTTATTGAAAGTAGATGTGGGATAAACGTTTGATTTTAAATTTGTTAAAACTTTTGCATATGTTTATCAATGTAATAAATAATAGAGTTTACCAAAATCGCCTGGCTTGTATATTGGTCTATCTGTCTGTATAAACATTGAGGCATTTCTTCGGTCAATTCGGATCTTGTTGGTGTTTTTGTAAAACACTATCCATCCAGTACTAATAGTATCTAAATGGTAGTCATATCCCGACGGGGCATCACCTGGAACCTATTGCAAACAAAAGAAGTAGAAAAAACAGAAGCTAGCTAATCTATAACATGTATAATGAAACTTACATAATAATACAGGTTATTTGATATTAAAACAATGAGGATCTTTTGATTGTTATTAAAAGTCTTACAAATGTGAAATACTATTTGGAAAAAAACCTCATCAAAGCTACCATTGTTGTAAATGTGTATACCGACCACTTGTTTCGTCTTGAAAATGATAATCTAAAAAGTTAAGAGGACAAATAAAGAATGAAGTTGCAGTCCAAATCCTCATATGGCACAATTGAGAAATAAACAACATACAAGAAAAACACTTATGTTAACAAACTAAAATCATACAGTGTTATCTAATAATCAGTTTTTCAAATTTAGGAATTTCAGATGATAATTTTTATTTTACCTTCAGTTTGATAATCTGTAGTTTTCCTGCAATGAAAAAGATTTTTGTGTAATTTTTACTTTATCTCAATTGAATAATAGAAAACAAAACTGAAGAAGCGTGATATAAAAGGGATTAAAGGAATCAAGAAAGTATTGAACAAAATTACAGTATGCAGATTACACTATATGTAATATATGAAATAGTGTATTATGCACGCTTATTTGACATACAAAATTAACTTTACTAAATAAATAAATATATATCGCACATCTTGTTTCCTTATATGGAAGTTCCATAATATCTTCTTTTACTAAACATTTATTAACATATTGTTTATTTGCGCATGATCTTAAAATTGCTTCAAGGTTTTTAAAGAAATTTTCACACTGATAATTTTATAAAACGTACTCAGCTTGGTCAATTACAAATTTTTCATTTGAAAAAAATCACCTATGAAACTATAATACATCAAGTTAAAGTAGCCTTGTTGCCAGATAAATATACAATTCCGATCCAAGTTTTCATAAATTTTGTCATATATTTTTTTGTTTTGTTTGAAAGTGAGCAGTCGAAACTGAATTCAAAAATGTTTTCATTTTCAAAGAATTTAATGTTATGACTCTAGAAATCATGTGTCAATTTGACCTAATATAAAAAGGATATCAGCAATGGAAATATTTGGTCAAAATTGAAATATGGAGTTTTTTTCGCTATTGAGTGTAGATTAATTTAGTTCGACTTTGACTCATACCTGATACCCCTGCATATGTCTTTGAAATCCCAGATATGGTTTTTCCGTTGTTATTTCTTAATACAGCGGCTATATTGACATTACCAGACCCTTTCTTCCATACTGTGATACAAATATCAATGTCTGTCCCTGGTCTGGTTACCTTTGGAACGGTCATTATATAAGTACAGCTAAAATTATAACAAATATTGTCATTATTTATAACAGATTTTATACGACATTAATTGTCTATGTATGAGAAAAACATGATTTTAAATACCAAAAATCAAAATGACAGAGCAGGTGCGATAAGAGCCATTTCATGCCAATTTAATTAAGAAAATAGTATACTTTTACCATTTTACCATTTTGGTCACAACGGTTAATGTGATGTCACTATGATGCCTTTAACAAGTTAACATTGAGCGGATATTTTTAAACAGCTTTTTTTTATAAATCAGATAAGACACAAACCCTTACTTAAAATATGGTTTCTGAGTGTATAACGGTAAATGTGTTTGTCAATAGGTACCCTAACATCTTGAACTAATTTTGAGGTTCATTTACAGCTTTTAAGTAGCATGCGGTAACTATGAGTACCTTTTGGTCGATATGTTGTGTACATTGTATTTCATTAACTTGTTTTTGTTTTTGGGCTTAGAGTGAATTTGATGAGTCGAGCCGTTGAATACATTGAACGATACTGCTTTAATTATGACTGACTGTGAACAGGTACATTTAAGACATTTAATCTGAAACTTAAAGTCGAAAATAAACTGACAACGCCATGGTTTAAAAAAACAACAACAGATAAACAACTGTTCACAAAACACTACAGTAAAACATAAAGTATGATAAACACAAACTTCACTGAACGCACTGAACTGACTTCTATCTAGGTACATTTACAGAAATTAAAAGATATTTTTCAATAATTGTCAACAGACTAATTTACAAACTTTAAAATATACTATCCTTATTCTCGGAAGGATTTCAAAGATCCGCAAACTCCTTGTTCTAATGTACCTTGGTTTTTGTGTTTATCTTTCTTTCGTTTTTAGCTGACTGTTAACAGATGTATTTAACGGTAATAAAAGTACAAACCTACTTCGCTATTGTATAAGGTACATCTGAAATATACTAACTGACTAACTTGCTGATTGTTTTTACAGATAAAACATAAAAAAAGAAACCCTTACTTCTCTGGCTGACTGTCAACAGGTACAAACACCAGGAGAAGTATCGCATATATCATTTTTCCTCTTCTGATGAATTTGTAGTAGAAAGGTTATCTGAAGACTGAATGAAAACGTGAGATGATTATGTTATAATATTTTCAACTGTTTGAAACCTTTTGGCACATGTTTTGCTAAATACATTTGAAAGAGATAATAATCGTATCTCAAAATCGAATTGACTTTATAGGTCTTTTTACAAATACACACATTTATTTGTTTGAAATGACAATGATTATGTGATAGCTACCTCAAAACTCCATTAAAAAATTGGATAATAATCTAATTTGGCATTAAAATTAGAAAGATTATACTATAGGGAATATATGTACTAAGTTTCAAGTTAATTGGACTTCAATTTCATCAAAAACTACCTTGACCAAAACTTTAACCTGAAACTCCCACTTTCATTTGCAATGTTTAGTGAACCGTGAAATTGGGGTCAAAAGTCTAATTTGGCTGTAAGATGAGAAAGATCATATCATAAGCAACAAGTGTACTGAGTTTCAAGTTGATTGGACTTCAGCTTCATCAAAAACTACCTTGACCAAAAACTTTAACCTGAACGGACGCACAGACGAACGAACGAACGGACGAACGAACGAACGAACGAACGCACGAACGGAAGCACAGACCAAAAATCATAATGCCCTCTACTATCGTAGGTGGGGCATAAAAAAAACCAATGATAATACGATTATGCCGATACCAATATTAAAGACTAATAATGATATGATATGACTGCTATTTTGGTCAGGAAAATTAGTTACAGTGAGAACTCTTACACTGATACTTTGTGTTTGTTGTTTTTGTTTTTGTTTTTTTTTGGGTTGTTGTCTTTTCAGTTTCGTACCGATATGATGATCCAAGCCGTTTAATATGAGAACAGTTTACAGTTTGTTATAATGTTATCTGTTAAACAACCTTTCCATGTAAGGGGGTCGTTAAACGGTCACAAACAAACACCGGTATCTCTTCTTATTGTTATGTTACCAATGTTAACACTGCCTCAGGTCTAGTTTTAGACTTACTCAGGCCGTTTTTTTCTGTTTAGAATTGTGTCACGTTTAAATCCTGGAACAATGTATAGCTTACTGTATGTATTTGTGGGTTTTGTTTAATAACGAAGACTAATAATAACCTATGCATAAAATTGTCTATATTATTGTCCATTTGCCTCTGGTCGAAAGTTACCAATACTACCACGTTCACTAATTGTTTTATAATGATGTTAGGTTAAATACAAACATAACTGGATATACTGCAAATGCAACAACACTGAATTCCTACTATTCAAAGTACTTTTTAGAATCTTTATGTTTATATACTAAAGTGAAACTACATTTTTTAAGTACTTACCTTCATGTATAAACAATACCACTGCGCTTTCCTTTTTAAAAACTTCGTGAAACGGCAGATGTTAAAATACAACCTAAATATGTAATAGGATTAAAGCATTATTGTATTTATGCAATATTAGTTTCCTTTGCATGCCATTGATTGCATTTCCCTATGAACTTTCTCGTATCTTTCAGATAATATGGTACACCAACAAAATAGTTTTCGTATTTTCATATATTAGAAGTATATCCATTTAAATTTCGACGATGTGAAAACTATTCCTTTATATCTCTTTATATAACTTTTAATTAATATGTGTAAAGTTGAATCTCTGTTTCCAAAATACTTATCCTGAATTTTATATTGAAATAGAAATGACCAGCTGTATGATTACAATGGGCTTTGCTTCTTTGTTACTTGTTCGCTTTTGTGAAAATTGTAAACTAACGTTAATTTGCGCTCTTTGATTGAGTTCAGCCTTCCAATTGATATTTTATAGTGTGTTTTATCTATGTTGTGATGTAATACTATTGTTTCAGAAAAGGGAGAATGTATGGTACCATCTAACGTTTAATCCCGCTGCAAATATTTTGCACCTGTCGTAAGTCATGAATCTGATGAACAGTAGTTGTTGTCTGCATATGTAGTTCATACGTGTTTCTCGTATTAATATAGATTAGACCGTTTGTTTTCCTGTTTGAATGGTTTTACAATATTAACTTTTGGGGCTCTTTATAGCTTGCTGTTCGGTCTGAACCAAGTCTCCGTGCTTGACATATAATGGTTTACTTTTATATATTGTTATTTGGATGATACCACATCTTCCTATATCTAATAACCGGTTTGCATGTTTTGTCCTGTAGCTAGATAGATGCAAAGGGAATGTTTGTTTAAAGAATTATTTAATACTAATTAACACAAATTACTTTAAAAATATTTACATGTCAACACAAAGTCTTCAATATCATATATATGTATATAATACATAAAAAGCACCAGAATATCCAACTCCGCAAAAGTATTAAAATCGTTAAACACCATGTCAAAGGAATTTAGGTATTCATGTTAGTTCTATCATTATATTATGTCGTAACATTAGTGTAAGCTGAAATAATATGATTTTGATGATGTATTATAGCTTTTCGAGGTTGGACAAATCTTCATATTTTCCAAATGCAAATAAGTCTTTAATTTTCCGACCACATAAAATTCTCATGTTTCCCAGATTAAATATTTATAGGCATACATAGTATATACTTAATTATTTATTACACGTTATTTTTCTATTTCATCATACGCATGAACTTAGTTTATTTATAATATATTTGTCCTTAAAAACAAATAAGGAAATGTAAAAGAAATATGCTATATGAAATTAATGAAGAAGAAATAGCATGTACATGCATTAACAATTTTATCCATGATTTTATTTGTACTTATAAATTATCATATTTGATGCGAATATAAATCAAGTATTTTCTAACTTATTTTAGGAAGCACTTGGTCCTTTCTTTTTTTAATTTGTAACCAAATACTGTTTCCCTAAAAAACAAACACATGACAATTAAATATTACACGTTACTTATAGAAATAAAAAGTTTGATAATGAGACAACTCTCCATCAAGGACCAAATGACATAGAGGTTAACAAGTATAGATCTTCTGACGGCCTTCAACTTTGAGCAAAATCCAAAATACGCCCCGAAATGACAATGTTTAACAATAAAAACGAGAATCCTACCGACTTGATATCAAAACAAAACAACCACTACTGAATTTCAGGCTTCAGGTTTCTGACTTTAAACAGGAACATACGTAATATAGTAGCCGCAAACTCCGACCTCCTGACCTTAGATAAGAGTGTTACAGACCAACATAAGGAAAAAACTCTAAAATTCAGTTTAAATTGGCTTAACTCATCAAATAGATACAAATCACTTGAAGACCATCGATACACATATCACATAAAGACAAGAAACACAAAAAAGTACAGATATTAGAGTACTCGCAGTCAATAACAGCTAATGAATAAATTCATCTGATGAGTTGAGTCTTTTTTTAACTGATTTTTATAGTTCATTGTTATGTTTGACTGTTACACAACTGTCCCAGGTAAGAGGAGGGTTGGGATCCCGCTAACATGTTTAACACCGCCACATTCTGTATGTATGTGCCTCAGTCTGGAGCCTGTAATTTAGTGGTTTTCGTTTGTTGATGTGTTACATATTTGTTTTTTGTTCATTTTGTTGTACATGAATTAGGCCGCTAGTTTTCTTGTTTGAATTGTTTACCTTTGTCATTTCACAGTCTTTTATAGCTGACTATGCTGTATGGGCTTTGCTCATTGTTGAAGCACGTACGGTGACCTATGCTTGTTAATTTCTATGTCATAATGTCTATTGTTGAGAGTTTTCTCATTGGCAATTACACCACATCTTCTTTTTCATATTTTAAAAATTGTGTTTTTGTTTTCTTTTATTTCTGTTGTTGTCTGTCAGCGTCCAACTAGAAATTATGAGGGTGTTCTTTGTGTCTGTTATTAGTTTTTGTGCTTTTGTATCAAAATAATTCAACTGATAAAACAAGTTCGGTGAGACGACTTTATTTTCATTGATGCAGATATATCAATTTTCTTGATTATAAACATTTCATTATATCTGTTGAATCTTTCTACCGACAACGATCTAGTCCACAGACATCTTCTGCAGAGGCTTGAGACAAAACTTTTGACTCATACATCCTGATCACTTCATTACCTGACAAAAAGGGCGATAAATAAGCATACAATTTGTGTATATAAAAAAAGAACGTTTTGTGGAAAGATACTAGATTATCACGAACTTAATTTTACAAACGCGTCTTAGAAAGACTTTGTTATGGTTTGTAGACTTGTTTCTAGTCTCAAACATGCAGGAACACAAAAAAGAGAATGTGTGCACTTTCTTTGACATTAGATATATTTGTCATTACGGTCAAACCACTTGTAAATTATTGAAGTCGCTTATGTTTTAAACTAATTGACTAAGCACCTGATTATCATTCAAGTCGCTTTAATTGTAGGCTTGAAACTCTTTGACAAATCTCTTGCAAATTATTGAAGTCGCTTATGTTTGAAACTCTTCGATAAACCACCTGCAAATTGTTCAAGACGCTTATGTTTGAAACTCTTTGACCAAACACCTGCAAATTATTCAAGACGCTTATGCTTGAAACTTATTGAAAACAACCTTGCTAATTATTCAAGTCGCTCATGTTTGAAACTTTTTGACAAAGCACCTGCAAATTGTTCAAGCGCTTATATTGAATTTCTTTTTTAAATCACCTGCAAATTCTTCAAGACGCTTATGTTTGAAACTCATTGACAAAGCACCTGTAAATTATTCAAGTCGGTTATGTTTGCCTAAGATAATCATTAATTCCTGCATGTATAATATGCTTCTTTGTAAATAATATCAAATTACAATATTAAACTGATTTAGAATTGGCAAAGTCGTTATGGTATTTATTTTTGATTTATAAGTTTAAATGTCACTCTGGTATCTTTTGTCCCTCTGTTAAATCAACCAAATGCAAGAATATAATACTGATAACACATTTTTCAATATTAAAGAAAGTCGTACTTTGTTCATAGTATTCTGATAGTCTAGCAGGTACTGGTTTCTGGTTTGCTACAAGGTTTACTCTGTCAATGTTGATCTCTACACACATTTCCTTAGTTGTGATCTGTGACAAATGATTACATCATTACAAACAATATGTAACAGATTGATGTAATATTTCAACCACAAACAGCCAAGATGAAGAAAATAAATAGCTTGTACATTCATAACTTGAAAATTATCAGCGAACACAATTATGACAGAAGTCAAACACCTTAGGGAATCGTAAAGGTTCTCCTCATTTTGATTTCTATAATTACAAATGCCGGACGGTCAAATCAAAAGGGATTCAACTCATACTAGTCACGTTTTTAACGATGAATCAATAAACAATTTTTTGTTTGTATTTGAAGCTAAACGTGGTTTTATATAATACTTGACACATACTACTGGTTTTAAAATTTGAACTGTGATCTTCATTTGCCAACTTATTTAGCCTTTGTATACCTTTTTTGATTCGAGTGTAAATGATGAGTCTTTTGTAGACAATGCGTGCGTCTGGAGTATACCAATGTAATACTAGTATCTAAGAAGAGTATGTTATTGTTCTGGTATTACTATCTCGTATACCTTATGTCTCCTTGTCGTTCGGCTGTACTTGTACAGCATCAAAATATTTCAAAATAACATCATTGAAGTATGTTTATACCAAATTCATGTTATATCTCTTACCCAGTCAAAGTATAAATTTAAATGATCAGACGAGGCCTCTCTTTTCTTATAAAGACCATATGTTCTTGTAGTATTCATTGACTCCATATCAGCCTCCATTCCAGTCGGTAAAGCAATTTCCATATAACCCATAGTGCTGTTACCACCCCGTAACCAACTTAAAATAAATCATATTGAATTCAACTTGGTTTATTATTTACATTACATTTGTTTAAAAAAATAAAAAAATAAAAGGGAAATAAAGGATAAAGGATACCCATCCATGACACAAAAACAGTACGTGCACACAATATAATTACAAAAGAAGCAAAGGAGCATCCCTTGCATCGGTGTGGAGCGGATTTATTTGACAAATAATCGGGATAGACTTAGTAAGAAGTTACATCACCAAATCGGGTGTGGTCAACAAGGACATACTAAAAAGTAGGCATGTTTATGTTGCAATAATGAAATTTTCAATTAAATTAACGCTTTGCATCACACACATGTGCACCTAAATAAATGTTTTTATATTTTTTAGAATAAGGTTAAACACAAATGATGTACAAACGTCAATTAGACAGCATCATAAAGCCATTAAAACAGATGTTGATGCCTCACATGTTGAATTGTTTCAAACATTTCAAATGAATATTGTATAACTCGTATATTTCATTGTGAATACGGAAGAAAAAGTCGTACTTGACACATATAAACAAGATAAACCAATTTAATAAGAATCCCTTTACAACCGATTTCAATGAGTATGCTGCTAAAGGTAATATCTTTGGTTAGCTTGCTTTCTAGCTGAACCGTGAAGTCATTGTTAGGTTAGGTAAACTATCCTCCTTTAAGAGTAGACTAGTCCGACAGATGACCAATCTATCTGTCTGTAGGACTATGCTGCTTCGAAAGGAAGGGTAGTATACCTTACATAACAATGATTTCACGGTTAAGCTAGCAAGCAAGCTAACCAAAGATATTACATTTAGCTACACACTCAATGAAATCTGCTGTAATCATTAACTTATGTATTAACAAGATTGTTACAAAGAAAACCAGAAGCTTACCTGAAGCAAAGTTTTAACCTAAATCCTAGAACAGAATCATTTAGAACTGTTGTATTTAAATCAAAAGCTGGCTTTCTAAGTTCTTCGGGTACGTTGAAAAACACAGCCACCTGTAAAGGAATACAGCACATAACAAATGTAGATGTATATAAGAGGTAAACAAATGATCTTAGCAATTTCTTATATATTGTATTGATAGTTCAGACCATGCTTGTCTTTTTACATGTCAGTTACCTACACTGTAATGTGCACCCTACCAAAACATTGTACTCTACTGTAACGTCTATTTTCCTATCATACTTTGACCTATTTTCCCGTGTTTGCTTACATCTTTTATAATATTTCATTGAGCTTGATATTCAGAATATTCCCAAATGTAATGTTAATCCATGATGTTGTGTGTCTATAAAAAATGTCTGTCGGGCACACAAATAAATAGTTTGTTAAATAAGTTTCTTGCGGCATAACTAATGCAATTATGTATAGTTATGAGATTTCCGTACGTTTTAAAAACAATAACACAAACCTCAGACATCAGAAATCCAGACCCTGCACAGTCGATAGATATTTGTTGTATGCTTCGTGGAGCCTTTAGGAAAGAAGAAAGAATAAAATATACAAAACCATTAAGATTTAATACATGAAGTGATCTTGACAACATGGTTAATCACGTTGTTAATATTCATTATCATCCAACGTTGTCTTGTAATGTTTCTTGTTTGTTTTGATTTTCCTTGTATGTTGTTTAAAAATGCAATTTGATTTTACAGGCCTTGTACGCATACAAAGATTGAAGCGATGTACTACGTTTTGAATAGTTAATTTTTGGTCATGGCTATATCTTTTCTTTTAATAACGAAACCGCTTGTAAAATGTAATGATATCAACTTACATCAACTGAATGTAGAACTAAGGAATTGGTGTTGTCCACTGTAAACGTATGCCCAGTCCACGAGTCCCCTTTGACAGTTAAAACTGCATTAAATTGTTCTACGAAAGTCTTTTCTGCAAAACCAGTGATTGCTTGTATGGCAATAACAGTATCCTATAAAAAAAAATATAGAAAGATCTACTTAACATATTAATTTATGACAACATGACAAGGAATAATATATACCATCTGGGAACCTTTTAAAGAGAAGAAAATTAGAAATCTGTAGTGCATTCTTTTTTAAAAAAAAATTTCATAACCAGACAGAAAAAATTATTCATATGGTGATAACTAATTGAGCAGTTAATTTAAAACTGAAAATATATTCCATTTTTTAAAAGGGCATTTTCGTGTAAAACACATTTTCAATAAATACATATTTGATATGAAGAAAGATGCTTTTATGTATATTTTCAAACGATTTATGTAGAAAAAAGTTAGTCTATAAGACGTGACAGGAATTATATCATGTGATATCTTTAATATGTGTGAGTTGGAGAAAGAACCGCAGTATTGTTATAGTGTTATTTTATCGATGGAAAAATATTATCTTTACTGTTTAGGCTAATTTTTGTAAGATCCCTTTGGCGTGGTTCGGTACTCATAGATCCAGTCATTGTTTTGTCTTGCAATGGTAATTTTGTGTATCCTTGTCTTTCGTGTGTTTTGCTTTTGTGCTTTGTCTATATGCATTTTTATTTTTCTTCGTTAACACATTTGTGTGTTGGTATAGTGATTAAGATAATAACACAATGTTGACTACTGAACTCCTTACCTAATATGAATGTCTGTTTTGTTACCATATTGTTGTCAATATAATGGAATTTATGCAACTGTCACACAAGTGAGAGTATTGGCTAGCTATTAAAACAGGTTTAACCAACCATTTCTATACATATAAAAATGTCTGTACCAATTCAGGAATATGCCACTCGTTATTCATTTGTTTGTTCCGCTTGAGATTTTGATTTTTTGCTTTTCATTTTCCTCGGTATTTTTTGTTATTTTTAAGTTTTGCAGAGTTTATGGCTAAAATAGAACATAACTGCAATGCTCGAAATTTAATATAGATGTATATACTAAAATGCTTACTTGTGTTGATATGAATCCACCAAACGGATTCTTTTGTTTATTCAACCATTTAACGACCTGCACTCCATTAGTAATATCTTTCCTAATATTGTATATCAGAAGAACATAGGATGTCATTTCAATGTCAAGTGCTCTGACTTTTGTTTTAGGTGGTGTCCAACGTACGTAGGGCTGAATCATATTTGCTGCATCATCAGTTAGTTTCCAGAATTTTGTTCCATCTTAAAAACATTTTAGAAAATTTTTTGACCTTAAGTTGGATTTGTTTACCTGCATATTCCAGATATTAAGACATAACTGCTGTAAGTACAGTGTCAACAAACTCTTTCACTTAGTTTAAATGTAAAACAAATGTTAAAAACAAATTCGGTATATAGTTTTAACTTTATGGCATGCACCCTTTCAAAACAACTTGAGACAATAGTTGAGCTTGATTTGAATGAATGTAAGTAAATACCTTTTCTAGAGGAATATCTTTCAATCTGTCGCAGCAATGTACGAGATATCCGTGCATCTACTAATGTTAATGCATACGTAGCAAACACAAGTTCAAACTGGTTATTCTTAGCAATTAAAGTACGGTTTTCTAAAATTCTAATAATAAAGCTGACTGCATCTTTTATCGATTCCTGGGTTGTCTTGATTGCCTGAAAAAGTAAAATATTTATCAGAACAATGCAGAAAACAATAATCAAACATGGATAAACAATGATAGTTGAAGTACAAAAATAAAAGAGTCGACCTAATATCTATCTGATACATACACAATTTAGAATGAAAATACAGTTAACCTTTGACGAGATAAATGTCATGTGTTAAGTTTTTTGTAAGATTATTTGGTATAATTGGTATCGACCTGATGAGTCAACTGAATTTAATAGTTTTTTTTTCTCATGTTAAAGTTACACAACTGTCCAAGATTAAACGTGTGTGCCTGTAAACATGTTATACCTATCTAATAGTGTATGGGTTTCTATATGTCATATTTATTGTGTACACATATTAGTCATTTAGTTGTCTGGTTTGAATTGTTTTAAATTTGTCTTAATTGAATTATTTGATAACTTGCAATACGATATGACTTTTTGTTATGGTTGAAGGCAGTATGGTGGCGTATAGTCGCCAATATTACGTCCTTTGACCTCTGATGGAAAGTTGTTTCTTTGGCAATCATGCCACATCTTATTTTATATTACGGATTACAAATGTGTCGAGGTTAGTGATTGAACAACAACACACAGATGTCAGAATATATTCTAAAAACTGCCACGGTATATGCGACGTTTTTATCCCAAATTGGAACCTCAAAAATGTCATTTGTTTTATTTGGAAATTTCGAAAGACTGTATATAGAAAAGATATTATCAAAAACAAGTTATATTACTACTTCATTCTAAACAGGTGGAGCTTTTATTATACTTACATCATCTGGAATCTGCTTCCGTGTCAATGCTTCGTGTAAAGCAATAACCACATACGATGTTAAACTGGCGGCACTTGATGCTGAACCTCCCTTGTGGATAGACAAATCATTGGCTAATATAATTCACGATAAAGTAAGGATAAAGAGGCTCTTACGAGCTAGATAGATATTTGTTATCATTCATTTAATAAGACCGTTTATGATGCACGGTGAGGTAATAAAAACATGAAAAAAGAAACATTAACATATTTATCACTCTCAATTTTTCTTTAAATAGTCAAAGGCGGAATACAGTAGGACACATGTGCTCAAAACAATAGTCTGTTAGAATAATGGAAAATGTGCTTGCGGTCACCCTTCAACTTCGGAAGTTTTTTATAGTCCTTTTGCCATTTAAAACGGGACTTTTCATTTTGAATTTGTATTCGGTATTTTTGTTATTTTACATTTTTATGATGTCTGTATTCACTTATGTTTTTCAATGAGTTAATGATTTTAGTACGTTTAAACGTTGCAGATAAGTAATCTTTTAAAAACTGAATCTCTGTGAACTCATTTCAAGAATACAAGCACCTGTACATGTGATGTCGAGGCATTTCATTGTTTACTAGATCTGCTGTCCCTTCCATGACACACGTGATCACCCCCAGTTTTTGATGGTGTTTACTTTGCCCAGTCTTTAGTTTTGCCCAGTCTTTATTTAACTATATCGTGTTTATTGTACTGTTGAATGTCTGTTGGTTTGTTTTTCTCAACCATGGCCTTGCAATTCTATTTTCGACTTATGACTTAGAATGTTCCTTAAGTATCTTTCGGTTGTTTTACTGTTGACGTAATTTTACATTGTAAGTATAGAAGTAAGAACAAATTTAGCTACCAATCAAATTAAAGCATGGTTAAGGAAATACCATATATAAATTCGATGTTTAAATCCATACTGATATGATATATGACAATAATTGTGTTTGCTTATTTCCTTTGTCCGTCCATTTTATAAAAGTATAACAAACCTGCATGCTCTTTTGATAAACAACACCCTTTTCTTTATATTCTCCAGTTTCTTTGATTTGATTGTTTATCAGAAAACGAACAGCTTTTCGCATTACATTCGGATCAATGTAAGTTAAAAGCGCTGCTTGTGCAAATGACTTCACAACAAATGCAGTTAACCTACAACAAAATGTACACTCCGTTACTACAGTAAATGGTATGGATAAGACAAGAGTAGTTTACGTTCAAACTTCATTACTAGGTGGCGGATGGCTGGGTGCTTCGCCAGGGTGAGCGTACAACTTAGACGTTCAGATATATATGTATTACAGATCGAAACATGCATAGTCGTTTTTTTCAAATCTATTTACAGAACAATGCACAAGCTATACGAGTAACAATGCCAAGACATTTTGCAAGTAAAAAACACAAAACAAAATTGTTAAATTTTCTGAATTATAATAATTTAGAGAACCAATGTATTGACTATATCGTTTCTGTGAAATATTAATTATTTATTGATTTAACTAACATTGTGTTTCTAGTTCAACAATGTTCACAAAAGATCTATAGAAATATTACCATGTAGATCCGTATCTGTCACTCTTCCCGAATGCACTAAATGATCCATCAACATGAGCATATGATAACTGGCGTTGGTAACCTGTTTTTATACAAGTAACATTTCTTATTTTCTCAATTGTATTCAAGGATGCATTGGTCTATGTTTTAACAGACTTTTGCTATATAAGTTATGTGTTTTCAAAAATATTTGCATTGTTTATAAACATTAAAACATCCTGTTTAGTGTTTTGAAGTGCAACTAACATATTAATATATATGTCGAAATAGAATTGCACAACATTTGCTGCTTTACATAAATTAATTGATATCAGTTTTTAATTTTCTCACCCAATATGACAACAATCAAAAGTTCAGATATTGTTTTTTACCTGCAGACAAGTATCTGTCAACTTTGTCTTTTATGTCATTGGTCAGCCTATTAGTACTTTTCAAATACACAGATATAAACACATTTGGTACAAATCGAACCAGGTTCTGTTCACCACATCCATAAGACATACGTAACAAATCTTCTACTCCGGCCAGTGTGGTACCTATTAAATCACCTACAAGTAATATGTTTACTTATATATTCTTGTGCTTTTGTGTGTAGAACGAAGAAAAAACGAAAAGATTATAGACATGTTTATCGTACATTAAATAAAATTGAGAATAAAAATGGAGAATGAGTCAAAGCGACAACAACCCGACCGTAGAACAAGCAACAGCCGAAGGCCACCAATGGGTCTTCAATGTAGCGAGAAACTTCCGCACCCGGAGGTGTCCTTCAGCTGGCCCCTAAACAAATATGCATACTAGTTCAGTGATAATGGACGTCATACTTAACTCCGAATGATATACAAGAAACTAAAATTAAAAATTATACCAGATTAACAAAGGCCAGAGGCTCCTGACGTGGGACAGGCGCAAAATTGCTGCGAGGTTAAACATGTGTTTTTAGATCTCAACCCTCCCCTATACATCTAGCCAATGTAGAAAAACAAACGCACAACAATATTCACAGTAAAACTCAGTTTAAGAGTAGTCTGAGTCCGATGTCAGAATATGAAACAAAAGAAAATAAACAAAATGACAATAATACATAAATAACAACAGACTACTAGCAGTTACTGACATGCCAGCTCCAGACCTCAATCAAAATGATTGAAAGATTTTGTCTTCATCATATGAATATCAGGCACAATCCCTCCTGTTAGGGGTTTAGTACTATACCATCATGAAATATGTGAGAAGAACATAACCCGTGTCATGCCAACAACTGGTCTTAGAATAAATGTGTTTAAATTCCGATGCAAAGACCCTATAAGTGAATCAATATTAAAGCCAAAATATGCAATTTTTAATAATTTAATTTTGGATGTAAGCGTCTTCTAGTTGGCTGACGTCGTTTTGTTTATTGGCCCATAGACATAATTTAGTCATGTGAACTTGACGTCATCAACGTTTTTTCATGGTTTACTCCGGTTTAAAATGGAATGTAGAATTAAATTATTAGAAATAACTGTAATATTTTTTTTCTGTCTTTTCGAAATAACATAAAAAATGTGGCTCACTGAAATAACATAAAAAATGTGGCTCACTGAAATAACATAAAAAATGTGATGCACACTGTGATTCAGTGTGCACCACATTTTTTATGTTATTTCTTCATAGACAGAAAAAAATATTACAGTCATTTCTTAAATAACCTGACAACAGTATCGTAACTATATCCCTTCTTAATAAGTCTGTTTAAAGATTTTGATATCTTTTGAGGTGAATACTGACATATTTGTGCTTTGTAAAGAATATTACCATGTCTGCATGTTGAGTTATATTTACGAATTATTTCCTTCTACCGATTAAAATAACTGTTACCGACTGTGTTATATTCGATAGAACACAAACATTTAACCATTACTTAAAGGGTATATAGACCTTAATACCCTGGGCTCCTATCATATATTTAGGTTTCTTTTAACATTTTTATAAATTTTGTGTCTATTGTATAGTATTTTCCTATGTGTAGTTTGAATGTATTATTGTCTTTATTGGTGCAGTATGTATTAATTAAACTTTGTTCTAAATTCTGTGATTTGCAAAATTTAAACAAATTATGTAAATATCCAAAGACAACACATGGCTCCCACAAAAGTAACTTCGAATCGTATAAGTTGAACACGAAATAGACGGTAGATTTTTCATATCTTAAAATTAAAAATTTGGTGAGTATGTTGAACGCATCTATCCCATCTAACTAGAGATAAAAGATACAACAGACACAGTAAAGTCGGCCTCATATCTTGACTTACATCTAGAATTTGACAATGAGGGTCAGTTGAAAACAAAACTTTACGACAAAAGAGATGGATTCAGCTTTCCAATTATGAACTTTCCATTTTTAAGTAGCAACATTCCAGCAGCACCTGCATACGGGTTATATATTTGCAAATTGATACGATATTCCCGTTCTTGTATCTCCTATCATGATTTTCATGATAAAAGGTTGCTGCTCACAAGGAAGCTATTAAACCAAGAGTTCCAAATGGTGAGGTTTAAATCATCCCTTCATAAAATTTACGGACGCCATTACGAGTTGGTTGACCATTATGGATAACCGTTTCACAGATGATATCGGATATGTTCCTTACGTCGTAACTACAATCCCCTTCCCTTTCATCAATCTGAACTACCGAATTAGACTATTTACCGGATTTGTTATAACATGAGCAACACGACGTGTGCCATATGTGGAGCAGGATCTGCTTACCCCTCCGGAGCACCTGATATCACCCCTAGTTTTTGGTTGGGTTCGTGTTGCTAATTCTTTTGTTTTTCTACATTTTGTCATGTGTACTGTTGTTTGTCTGTTTTTCTTTTTCATTTTTAGCCATGGCGTTGTCAGTTAATTTTCGATTTATGAGTTTGACTTTCCGTTTAGTGTCTTTCGTCCCTCTTTTACAGCATTTACCGACATCATATCAATCATTAGAAAGGTAATTTCAGTGATATGTACTTATTTGAACCTTTTATGTTAGGAGGGTTGCCATCCCAAATTCTCTAAACAATAATTCATTCGTTCACAATCCTAAATAACTGATCATAAGATTCATGATAGGTGTAAATCCTGAATTCTCAAGAACATGAATCCCGAATTTCCGTAAAAAATTGAGGCTCAATCCTGACGTCCCTAAAAATGTCATTCGACCCTTTCCTTATATAAATGATAGTCTATGGAAGCGCCAAGAGTATGATAAGTATTTTTCTTATACATGTTGGATACTCCAATACCATTCTTATGACGATTTCATATCAATTGATCCTAAATTCCTGACAAGAGACTTACCAATTACCGATATCTTTATGAACTGTGAATCCGGGATCACAAAATCTGGAAATGTTATGCGAACCTTTGCTGAAAATTTCCTTTTTCTGCGCAAGTCAATGACAACAGGTATGTTGTAGTTCTCTCGGATACCTTCTGGCTTTAAATTAATAAATGACATCTAATAAAATATACATATTACATAGTCTAAATAATATTAAAGTTTTGTATTTGTTTGATAATTCAATTTCATCAAGAATATATAGATTATTTAGATGTTTTTTATGACTATTAAAAAAGCGATATATTACTGTTGCCTTTATTTAAAGGCAGTTAAATAAATACAGCACGTTTTGCATGTCTTTAACAGTTATGTATTAAACCATTCAAAAAACTATATATATCTTGTCTATAATCTGAACATATCCTAGCTTTTAGATCAAAGTTCGGATATTGGATTCAGATCTGCGTGTTATTTATGTGATAGTACTTGATCTGATTGACCTGAATATATACGTTCTTAGCAGCGTTAGCTTTTTGACTTACGATTGTGTTCTCTAATAATACGAATACTGCTCATTAACAGTGTGTTTTTACATGTTATACTTCTGTATCATTTTCACCTTGGTGAAAAAGCTAACGTACAGCTCTACATTTTAATGATAATTTGTATAACTTATATAGATATATATACCTTGACCAAGAGTGGCCTCTGCACAGCATCAGCGGCTGCTGTAGATCTCACACTAGCATCAAGGAGAGTGCTTCCTATTTTTGTAGGAATTATTGGAAAATAAACTGACTTTACGGTATCTTTGGGCACGAACAATATCTGGTATTACAAAGTTAGAATGGCAGTTCTTAAAGAATGAAATACACATTCGTTTAATTTCTTTATATGTATCTGATAATAGCATAAGTAACAAGCAAAGGGAAATACGTACAGGCAGACATAGACAGATATTTTTGTTTGACATTTAGCATTTGAATATTGTTCTACATAAAGTCAGATGATATAATGGATTACTGAAGTTTTTTAAATAGATGTACAAAAATGAATGCAGTATTAAATAAAACCATGTTTTACCAAAATATTTGGCTATCCATTAGTTGTACTAGTTTTATGACAATTTACATTTGATATTAGTTTTCCTTTATTATGTAGGATAAATTGTTTTTAGACTGTGGTAAGTTTTTCAACTCCTCTGACAAATCAAGCCTAAGACAGTCAAGTTGTTCTGATAGACTTTTTAGAATATCACTTTGCTTTTTCTGTTGTTATTGTTTCCTGTAAATATGTAATTATTAATCTTGCTGGAACAAATATCGTTTAATTATACATCTTAACCTTACTCTGTTTTTAAGTTAAAAATACATGATCAGGAGATATATGACAAAAGTGTTTAAAATTTTAGTTAAATAACATACCTTTGTCCATGCTGTAGCCTTAGGAACAACTATATTGCCTTTCACATCTACAAAGGTTAGGTTGACATTTTTGTTGAGATTCACGTGAACCTAAAATTGATAGATATACACCCTATATTGTATGATGAGTCTAAAAAGGTAGAGAACAACACGTCTAAAAAGACCAACAACACACCCGTAAACGATAATTTTTATTTTATAATGTTTTTGTGAAATGGAGTATTTTGTTTTTTATTTTGAACATTGCGTAACTTTTCATTTGTCGACCAATGAATTCCGATTACTTCCTGGGTATATTATTTCTTTCCCTAACATTAAGTAAACATTCCTTTTATAAGTAGCAACATTCCAGCAGCACCTGCATACGGGGTTTATATCTCTTAATTAATACGATATTCCCGTGCTTGCATTGCCTATCATGATTTTCTTGATACAAGATTGCTGCTCACAAGGAAGCTACATTGTATTAAACCAAGAGTTCCAAATGGTGAAGTTGAAATCATCCCTTCGTAAATTTTACGGACGCCAACACGAGTTGGTTGACCATTATGGAATTACCGTTTCACAAATTATTTCGGATATGTTCCTAACGTCGTAACTACAATCCCCTTCCCTTTCATGAATGTGACCTACCGAATTAGACTATTTACCGGGTTATTATTATAAAATAAGCAACGCGACTGGTGCCACATGTGCAGCAGGATCTGCTTCGATTCTGGAGCACCTGAGCTCACCCCTCGTTTTTGGTGGGGTTCGTGTTGCTGATTCTTTAGTTTTCTATTTTGTGTCATGTGTTCTATTGTTTGTCTGTTTGTTTTCTTTCATTTTTAGCCAGGCGTTGTCAGTTTATTTTCGATTTATGAGTTTGACTGTCCCTCTGGTATCGTTTGTCCCTCTTTTTTAAGCATAGAACCGTTTATGCAAATTTACCGATAAATTTTTAAATAAAATGAACAAATAGACATAAGAATCCAATTGGAAAATCGAACATCATAAAAAGAAAAAATAACCAGACAAACCATAATGGAGAAGATAAGCCGAGGAAAAGGAAACAGCTATTAAAATAACACTACACAAAGCAAGGACATAGTTCTATACATGTATTTTCTTTATAAATGAGACGAGGTATGTGTGTCAATGAGATAACTATTCTATGGAGACCAAATGTAGAAGAAAAAAATATATATAGGCCACCACGACTGCAACTGGTGAGCTTTTCATAACGTAAATTGATACCTTTATTCATATTATGTATCTAAATTATACTTTTATTATATTGAGTTATTCTATTCAGGTAAATGTTTTATTTTAAAGTCCGTTAAAAATTTTAACATTACCTTTAAAGTTCTGAGGATGCCTTGATATTCTATTGATAAAAAAGTTCATACAATACAGTACAAATCTTTAATATCCACCTACCTTTAAATCTTCGTTCCTGTAATTAAAAACTGTAATCTGTAGAATAAGTGTTTCTCCTCGTATCGCTGAATAGGGCAGTTCAAATCGCATGAAAAATCTTTGATACGTTATGATCTGTAAAGAAAGTAGCATATAATGTAGAAAACCTTTTAAAAAACAAACACATTGACTTTTTATGGAAACACAACATAATTTAAATTATAATATACAAAAAACATAGCTTGCTTCTGAGCTACTGGTTGACGTTGACAAATTGAAATTTTAACATAAATGTTCCTCGGATATTTATTTGACTTAAATAACTACATTTGTTTATAAGTGACTGTTAAAAGCAACACATACAAAAATAATTTATAAATTGCTTAAAGTCTAAGCTCTAAGTCTTCAAAACACTACAAAACTAAAGACTTATAACTTCAAACCTATCCAACACTTATGGTGGTCTCGGATTCTTTCTTTATAAATGATGTGAATATACTAATAAAAGTAACAGTCCTTTAATATGTGCTTATTCTAATATTGGTAGGTATTGTCTTTTTGATCAGTTCGTTTCATGTGTATGAACATTTGAGTTTGCCATTTGATTGGAACTTTCCCTTTTAAATTTTCCTCGGAGGTAGGTATTTTTGTGCTTTTACTTATTTGCATATTTAACATTAAGCATTGTAAGTAAAACTCAAGCATATCTTAAATGTCGCGTCCCAAAAAAAGATGTTTTTCTAATTTAGAATACAAATAATACGTTAAAACTTAAAGCCATATTCCGGTGATATAAAAACATAAATTCTCACCTTCGCAGATTCTGCCGCTACACCCAAACCTGATTGAGGATTTACAACAAAAGATGTCGCTATCCACTGGGTAATGGTATCAGGAACCAGAGATTTAAGAGAGGCAACGCCGTTACGACTGAGACAAAGAAAAAATATGTTACAGAAATTAAATTTATTCATGTGTTTTCTGTATATGTAGATCATTCAATGAAAATACAGTTATTATCCGAATATTGACTGTTGAAACCAAATCTTGTTCTGAATGAAACCAATATCTGATCATTCAACTGTCTAGTTTTTGTGTATGCCAAACGCATATAATCATGCATCTGCTCATTTGGTTTAAAAATGAATGCACTGAGCTGGATAATATGTCTTGCTTTTAATTTTAACTTTTAACAATGTACACCATCGTGTCAATTAGAAGAATCAAGTTATAAATCGCTTCATCTTTCTTTAATATAAACTATTCTTTTGTAAGTATCTGTCTCAAGTTAGGAGCGTTACATTCAGTGGTTGTCGTTAGTTGCTGTATATTATATTTATTTTCCGTTAATTTGTATTCAACATAACTCAGGCCATTAGTTTTGACGTTTGAATTGTTTTTCTTTTGTTATATCGACTCTTTTTTCATTGTTGAAGTCCGTACGGTAGCATTTTGTTGTTAAATTCTATGTGATTTTGTCTCTTATGGAGAGTTGTCTTACTGGAAGTTATACTACATCTTTTTATTTTCGTATAAAGATTTTTACACTACAACACCAATAAAAGAATGCTGTAAATAGAGAAAAAACACATTCGACTTGAAGACCCGCCCAATAAAAGTTCTTAAACTTACTTTGTGGTGGTATTTAACCATAACCACGTTTCTAGAAATCTGACCCTTTTACGTGAAGGCGAGGCCAGCGATTTACTGACATCCTTTTGAGCAAGAACAGCCTGTGTACCATCACTAGGACCCCCATTCCCATCTCCATTGCCACTGCCAGGTCCAAAAGCAGCAGGTGGCACCATAGGGCTTACATAGTATTGAACAGACTGTTCGAATTCTACAGTTAACAAACGACAAATATTTTTTTTTATAAGGTAATGACTACATTTTATACTATTTAAACAATTTTTCAACCAAACAAAGGTATGGTAAGTTTAAACATATATTATTTTTGAACAATATTCATGAAATAAAGTAAATACTACTGCAAAGGGGGCGAAAGCTACCAGAGGAACAGTCAAACTCATAAATCTGACAACTGACAACGCAACGGCTAAAAATAAAAAAGACAAACAGATAAATAATAGGACACTAGAAACAGCATAGAAAAGTAAAGAATAAGCAAAACAAACCCCACCAAAAATTGGGGGTGATCTCGTATTCTCCGGAAGGGTAAGCAGATCCTGCTCGACATGTGGTACCCGTTGTGTTGCTCATGTATTACAAACCCGGTAAATAGTCTAATTCTGTAGGTCACATTCATGAAAAGGGAACTCAGTTGTTATGACACACCAGAAAGGTATTTCACTTGACCTATAGTAGATGTCATGTTTTGCTACTATGAATTTGTAATGTTATTATTTTAAAATGTAACCTAAATATATAAATATAATAGATTCGAACTGAGACTGATGTATAAAATACATATTTTCTCTTTTGATAAGATTATTGTATATTTTTGCAAATCACGTTTAAAAAAACAATCAATCGGTGTGATTCGACAATTAGAAACAAAAGAAATGGAATATCACAAATTCGTCACTAAAAAATTCTAAAATTAAAAAAAGCACTTCATGTTTAATAAATTCATATTTTGTTTACCCTAGGCTGGGTGCAATCAAGTTTTTCGGGGTTATTTAAGCATTTTGATACGGTCCCTTTATTTTTTTTTATCGGTGTAAGTATGATTGACCTTGTGGATGACTTTTCGAAAAATGTCAAGATGGTTAATGGTCGGCATTATGAGTTTCAAATGGTGTTTTTTAATCATCTGTTAAACTATGTTACTCGAAATATACAATCAAATACAACTTGACTTGTTTTCATTATTTATCGACACAAAATCATCGAAGGTCGTGGTTTTTTTTTCGTCTGTGTGGTCAAGGACTTCCCAATATAAATCTACAAATTGTTAATTACTACTTACCTTTATGTCCTATTAACAAGCAATCTGTCGCTATAAATACACCGCTATTCTATATTAAATTTAAAAAAGTAGTTTAACACTATTGTCAGTCTTTATGTTTATATGAAGTATTCTTTTGATTGTTGGTCGTCTTTTTCGTGTTCTTTGCCATGTTTTAGTCTTATTTTCGTCATCTTGTGGTTTATGAATGCTGTCTTCGTATTGTTATTTTTTTTTTCAATTATACCGCATATTAGTATAATATAATTTGAAGTATTCTATCCGATCCAGTTGAATTTGATAGATAAGATCATTCCCGATACAATCTATTTATATTCTATATTAAAAACATATACTGAACAGTTTATATGTGGATCTAAAAGAATGTTTTGTTAATCAACAGAGAAATACTGACCTAAAAAAATCATAGTAAACATACAAAAATGAAACCTTTTTTAAATGTTAGCATTTCTGCATGCATAAGCATTATCGAGTCCATGCATCGTAAGTTTTTTATTTTAGTTTCTTAATTAAGTTTTTTTATTTTAGTTTCTTAATTAAGTTTGAGAACTTGAGTCAGTCGAATCGGTGGAAGTAAATTTGATAGCTATTGCCCTTTTTACGGTTTTGTCTATTTAAAAACGATAACGAAAGTAGGTCACATATTAATAATGAGGCAATAGGGATACCGCACTAGGTGTTTATGTCGGTGTCAATTTGAAGAAAAAAAATAAGTTAAGAAGTACATGTCAAATCTCTAAATTATTCCTTATTTCAGTGACCATACATATGCATATAACTGGTTAAAGGTTTATCGCGCGTTGAATTTCTTCAGATAGAATTGGTTTATACATTGGCAAAATGTAAGACGAAGATGTAAGACATGTTTTTTTTTCAAAAACATAACAACACGTTTGTGAACTGCTATTTCACAATCCAAGATGTCGGTATACCCTTATTCTACCTTGATATCAAATTATTAAAAGGGGCAGTAAAATGAAAACGTACAGTGAACACAGTTTTTGAATCAACTCCACTGTCCACGACAGATCCTATGGAATCCCATTCTCGAAGTAGAGGTACTGGTGTGGATGTAAACCCTTGTAATTTTGTTAGTACCTTCGTAAAAAATAAATAAATGAATACAACAGTTTCATTCATTAGAAAAAATGTATCGAAACAATGAAATAAGGTATACAAACTGCAAATGTTACAATGCTGAAAACATTTCTGTCTGCTCTTTTGGGTACTCATAACTTGACATTCAGGAAATACGATACAGTTTCGATCCCACGGTGATTTTGTTTACCAAAAAAATAATGTGCATCCAATAATTAATAGGACGTGTTGTGTTATGGCAGATTTTGCTAGTCTGTTTTATTAAAAATGTGATTAACATGAGAAATTCGGTGGCTCCATATATTATATGATCTGCAACTGATGACAGTGCGTAGGGTTCCTGTTTTATTGACCTTTAACTAAAATCTATCGTCTAAAATCGGAGAAAATATAAAATTCGGCACAACGGGTTGGAGTATGAGGAACATTTTTTTTAGGTAAGTCTGCCGGATAATGAATATTAATTGATTATCTCTATTAAGCGTTAATCAAATATGTGTGCAAATTGACAAATTATTGATTGGAATAGATGATTGATTTAGATTGTGAGACCCAATTAACAGATAGGCATTAATTTTCGGCAGTTGAATTTATAACAACGTATTCTCAACACTCACAGCATGAATGTCTACTGTAGTGCTATATTATATATGTTTTCGTGATATTTAGATAATTTCACTAACATTGTTTGCTGTTATATCATTTGCATTTCCCAGTAACAACACACTTTTGTCGACAGCTAATATATTGACCAGTGACCCTGGGTCAGCTTTGACTTTTAGGTTAACTGCCTGTCCTGGTTCAACGGTTTTCTTGTCAAATTCCATAGTTACCTGTATCGATAAGTTAATAACACATTTATATTATAAATTTTAATTATAAATAAATTTTTATTAAAAAAAATCTGTCTATTTGTTGCATTTTAAATAAGAATAGATAATTATGTGAGAAATATCCTTTTCAAAATTGTATAGAATATTATATCAAATAATAATCTAATGGTAAGAACTCGTACATATTAAAGGTCGTTCAGAAGTTACGCATATACTGGTCTTCAAAAGGCATCGCTGGGTGAGCGATTTGTGCACATTCATCTGATCTTGCCATAATTGGAGTACAATGTATATAAGTAATTCCTTTAAATGTTAATTAATTTATTAAAATGAATGAACGAGATCTAAACATCGATTCACTACGATGCCTTCTCTGATGATTATAAAATATGAACCACTACATGCGAAAAAGTACAAAGACGAGATTTTGACAATTTGTACAGGGCACGGTGTTGAAGTTTGTTAAAAAAAAATATACAATTATATTAGTCAAAACAGAAAAAGACGAAGATGTATCTGAGTAATTGTAGCAAGTATAAAATATATTTTTACGCGAATCAGTGATATACCGAAACAATATCAAAACCATTCACGACACAATATAGAGAAAATAACTTCAACCTTTTCAATATTTCCATCTTAGCATTATATCAGTTGAATGTAAAGGAAAATGTAAAATTATGCCATCTTGTGTTTCGGAAATTGATAGTTCAGATAAGTTATTAAACAAAATAGTTGTACTTTATTCTAAATCTAATTAACAAATCATTACTTTATTCCTGAAGATGTCTTTTACTGAAAATATTACGGCATCAGCAACAATCTCTCCATATCGTCTTACATAGTAAACGAGTATTCTAAAGGATGGCGTCATTTTATGAGTAACACGTATAGTTTGTTTCCTTGATAACCGGTTCATTGCAAATATTCCTTGCTGTACAATTGATCCTTTAGAAAATATCTACAAAAACTATTCATATATGTTGATGTTTACACAAAAATCGAAAATAATTTAATTCTAAAAACAAAATAACATTAAGGTATCCCTATTCTATCTGAACGAAACATCGTCTAATATTGCAAAATAAATATCAAATTCCTTTAATTTATTTTTTCGTATCATTTGATAAAATGTATTCTAATGCATTATAGAACAACAGGTGAATAAAACTTCACCTTCTGAATTAATTATCATCACCAATTGCACATATATAATGTTTGTTGTTGTGTAACACCTTAAAATGTTATAATTAAAGAAGAGACGAAATATGGCTTTTACCTTTGAGTTGTAGATCATTTTGATAAACAAAATTACACAAATGCCATTAGACACAAAAACATCTTTGCTTGTTTCATTGAAATATAGATCTGGTGGATATTAAGAGCGTTCAAGAAAACAGACTATGAACAAAAAATCCTGTGTATGTCCTCTTCAGTTAACGGGGGCATACTAAACATACAGTGTTTTTCAATTGAATGAATTGGAGGTATAACTGTCTTTCTTCACTTTTGTTTCTATTTTTTGTGCCATGTTTATATGAAAAACCATAAATGACTCTGTCTTTTATTCGATTTATGAATTTCGAACAGTGGTATACTACTGTTGCCTTTATTTACATTTAGTTACAAGTTCACCCTAGAGTATTTTGATTGAGAAGTGAGTCTCTCTTCCTTTTTTTCAATTATAGCTTATATCATACCTTGTAGTAACACGAACGAATTTTCTCTGTAACTTGAACTGTAAGCTGTAGTTTTCTTCCAGGCTACGATTGACGAAAACAGGATTTTTAAAAAGTCTTTAAGGAGGCTCAAGGGTATAAAAATTTCAGAAAAAAATTTAACATTTATATTTCAAGTACACATTTTATTTATTGCCTTTAGTAAATATTACTTTATCATACGGCACAACAATCATTAATAAAAATCAATTCGTGTTGGCCCCAGATGACTTTGAAAATGTAGATATCACTGAAAAAGCTCTAAATTATCTCCCTTTGGTGCAAAAATGTCATTTTTTGACATTAAAATTGAAATAACTTTTTTAACTCATCGGTGACCTATGTTTTTTATTATTATTTTCAAATAAGCTTAACTATTGTTAAATTTGAGCGATTTCTGTAATTAAGTTCTTTTTTATTTCGATATTACAGTTATTTCTCCTATTAGTTCAACAGAAAAACAAACCTTTACAAAAATGCATGCTTCTTTCGACGGCAGATTGTGAGCGTAAATGAACGGTGACCCCATTTTTTTTATTTCATTTTTCTATGAAGGATAAGATAAAGTTCATTTATAGAAAAATATAGCGAAATCCTATATTAATTTAAAATACGATTTAGACCCGCGAGCCCCCTTAATAAGTCCTAGTAGTAAATAACACTGATTTTGAATTTACTAAATGACATAAGAACATTTTTGTTTGTTCCTGTGCTATGTACAATAAAAGTAAAAAAAAACGAAATTAAAAAAGAAACTCCGAGAAAAACTCAAAACAGAAAGTCTCCAGTCAAATGGCAAAATAAAAAGCCAACCCGAGCGACGTCTTAACCGGTTTATTCTTTGTGTTCATCATCCATTAAGCTTTTAAAGTGTTTCATGTGTTGTAGTTTTTGTTTGTTTGAGAATTCACACAATTGAGAGTGTGGTATGTTGTAAACTTAACATTCATTACAGGCTTTCTTTTACACCCCAAAAGTATTTTCAGTTATTTTTGTTGCAACGTTGATGTTTCAATGATAAACACCATATCAATTTAATATATGAATAAACGTAATGAAACAAACCTGTACACTGGACCGTCCTCGTCTTTTTCTAACCTGTATGTAGTTATTGCTTGGTGAAGTAGCTTTTGAAATATACTTAGAACTCAGATATCGTCCTTTGTATACAACCTTTAAATGTATAAAACTACATGATTACGTAAAAGATTATACCTTAAAAATGTTACACTTTCTTATAACTACCAAAAAATACTATGTCCTGCTATTTGATTGATAATTGTAAGTTTCAAAATGGTCCAATTTCCTTTGAAAGTCGAGTTATATTTGTACAATAACTATTAATGAAAACTTCTATTTTCCAAATTGTATCCCGCATCCCCCTTTTTGAAATGATTCGGGTGTTTCAGATCGTCGATCCATATACAGAAAATCAACAAACAAAGTACTTTCCTCACCTGGAAAAGAAAAACAGTGAGTATAAAAAGAAAATCATGTATCGGTTACACTGCCATGTCATTGTTATTGAAACCGTTCATCGCTATTATGTATAGGTTGTTCTTAATGGTTTTTAATTTTATTAAATGCATTTTCGTAAAAAAAAAAGGGTATATGAACACTGGATATTTCATTTGATCGCAATAATTCTCCAAATAATAAAGCACTCACATAAACTGTGCCAGATTCAGCATGTTTTGGAAACGAAACTTGTTGTATAACAACTCCAGACTTGTCAACAGCAACTGCTTTTGTAAAGAACAGTTTGGTCTTTGTAGTTATACTTTCTTTGACCTTGACGCTATATTTGTAGGTTATGATTATCTTTGCGGTACCCAGTGGAGATTCGATGCTACTACCGTCTGATTTTTCTATCCTTATCTAAAGTCATACAAAAGAAAAATATTTGCAAATTTTACACGAGGTAGACAAACAATGTCAATGTAGTTTTGTGATTTTGTTGCGTTAGCTTGCTTTTTCGTTGACATTTATGAAATATATCCTTTTTCGTATTTACCTGAATTCATATCACTTACATCTTCGACAAAAATATAGATTATCAATGGTTTTTCGAACAAAATGGTATTTCTTATCTAAAATCCTCGACTTGCAACTCCTTTGAGACGGGATGTAGCCATGAAACATCATCCAGCTTGACAAACCATTGATTATCTGTTAATGTCTGTTTTGACACAATTGCTTTTTTTTTTTTTTAGAAAATTTCAATAATATAATGGAAAACTTTGCAGAAAGATAAACAAAGATGTGCTGCTAACTACTTCAAAGAGGGATATTTGATTTTCCCTGCTGGGTAACTGTATAAGAAGTGTTCCTGATAATGTTATCGATAGTTTTCTCTATCTACTCAATATAATAAAGAAATCATTCATGAAAAAAAAAATATGGCCGCCGAGCAGTTAACACCTTAGAAAGTTAGCTCCCAGTTTTTGCAGTCTTATGACAAATCTAGGAAGACACTGTCTGTGAATTTAGTACTATGTGATAGCTAATTCAATGGAGAATAGAATGATACAATTTTTGTGGAATATTTTTCAACAGGAATAATTTTGTGACTTGTGAAAGATTTTTTCCAGAAGGATCTATTTTGATATTTAATTGTTGATTTCTACTACTAGAGGTGACAATATATGTACAGTATGTCTTCAGGGCAACATTTAGCTGGTTTAAAATCTACAAACAGAAGACCTACTACTAAACCTGTGAATACTGTTCAGACATTGCTTACAGCAAAAGTGGATAAGAATAAACCACCACCTAGTTAACGAACTCATTCAGACGTATCTAATGAATCAAACAATAGTTTAGACTTATCTGGCATAATGAACTTTCAAAAGGATATTGATGAAATTAAAATCAAACTTGAAGGTGTGACAAGGAGAGACGACCTTGATAGAGTAACAAAAGATCTGATTAAAACTAGTGATCTTGAGCAAGTGGTTACTTTAATTGTCAAAAAGCTAATGAATGAATTTGAAATAACTGTACAAAAGAAGATTGATGAAAAAGTGGAAGAAGTTAAAAATGAAATGCAGGAAAAATTTGATGCTTTAACTATAGAAAATGAAGACCTGAAAAATAAGATACAAGCTATACAGTATTTCAATACAACTATTAGAAGAGACTTAAATGAAACAAGTCGACTTTCAAGACAGGCTGATATAAGCAGCAATTATAACGAGCAGTACTCGAGAAAAAATAACATTAAAATAATAAATTTTCCAAGAAAAGATAAACAAAATCTTAGAAAGGACTTTATGGAAACTGTGAGAAAAGAATTAATGTCCAATTAGAAGACAGAGATGTGGTTGCAATTCACCGTATACCATCTCAAAAGGCTGGGCCCTATCCAGTTATTGTCAAGCTATTCAGTAGTGATGTTAAGCGTCAAATTATGAGATGTAGGAAAGAATTGACCAGTAAAGTTAGATTTGTTGATGACTTTACTCAAAGAAACATGATCTTAATAGAGAGACTTAGAAAAACTGACGAATTTGAGTCTGTCTGGTACTTCAATTGTGGAATTTATGGTAGAACACCTGCAGGACCTCAGCTGAAATTTGGACTTTATGATGACATTCATTACAGAGTACAACAAGGGAAATAGATGTTATGTAATTAGAACTTAGACCTCACGGACAGTTTTGAGAATTCTATAGTTCATTGTTAATATTTGACTTAATATTTGTGCTTATCTCCCTTTCTTTGTATAAAAAAATCAGAGTTATCTCTCTTTTAACTATAGATCATGTATGTTATAGATTTTCTTTCTACAATACATATTTATACTAACATTTTTTTTTTGGGACAGATAATCTTAATTTTTGTTGAACTATTATTTTGTTGGTGTCATATAAGGCAAACTGCATCAAATGACAAATTTCAACTACAATGTGGCAAAACATATTGAAATATTTATTTTTTTTAACACTTTTTTTGTCTGTTAATTATATTTTTTTCTATGAATTGAATGTCTGTAAATTATTGAATTACACTGTTGGTCCCTGTACGAAGCTTGGTTATACATGTGTGTCGAAAATTTTCATACCACCATATATAGATACTTTGAGCAAATCTTTGTATATATGTCTTTGTGTCTCATGTGAATGTATAATATGGATAATCATATGTAAATATGTATGCCTATATGAAATGATGATGTACACATATTTCAAACCATTATGGGCTCTTTAAAGATACTGTCTGTTAACTGTCAGGGTCTGGGTGATTTATCTTAAAGGAGGAATGTATTTAGTTTTCTAAAATCTGGAAACCATAACATTTACTGTCTACAAGACACTCATTTCACAGTGGATAAAGAAAATAGTATAAGAACGTTATGGGGATATGAATGCTACTTTTCATCCTTTTCTTCAAATTCAAGAGGTGTAGCTATTATGTTTAAAAATAATTTTGAGTGGAAAGTACTTAAAGAAAAAAGGGACATTGATGGAAACTACTTAGCTTTGGACTTGGTTGTAGATAAAGTTCGTTTTACTCTCATAACTATATATGGCCCAAATACTGACAGTCCATTTTTTTATGAGCATATTATGTCAATTATTGATGATTTTGAAAATGAGTATTTTATTATCTGTGGAGATTTTAATCTTGTGTTAAATCCAAATTTAGATTGTTATAATTATTTACACATAAATAATCCTAATGCTAGAGACAAACTATTAGAATTGATTGACGATAGATCTCTAGTTGACCCCTATAGGGAACTTTTTCCTGACCTGTGTAGATACACTTGGAGGAAAAAATTACATTTCAAACAAGCTAGGCTTGATTTTTTCTTATTTTCTGAAAACATTTTGTCATTTTTGAAAAATTGCTGTGTAGAACCAAGTTACCGCTCGGATCATTCTAGAATTACTCTAGAACTTGAATTGATCCATTCATTAGGGGGAAAGGTTTATGGAAGTTCATTAATTCTTTGTTGTATGATGCTGACTATGTTAATGCTATCAAGGAAAAAATTTTGGATGTAAAAAAACAGTATGTAGCCTTGGTATATAATTTTGACAATATTAAAGAAGTGAATAATGATGATCTTCATTTTACAATTAATAGTCAGCTTTTTTTTTGGAAACTCTATTAATGGAGGTGAGGGGCAAAACTATCTCGTTCTCTAGCTTTAAAAAGAAGGAAAGAGAGAAAAGGGAAAAAACATTAAAAGATGACATTAATATTTTAGAAGAAAATGTAAACTCAGGTTCTATACAGCAATTGGAAGACAAAAAAAATGAACTAGAAAAATTAAGAAAGGAAAAAATGCATGGTAAAATAATTCGATCCAGAATACAGTGGATAGAAGAGGGAGAAAAACCCACAAGTTATTTTTGTGGACTTGAATCTAAGAATTTTACCAGCAAGATTATTCCAAAGGTTGAAAAAGAAAATGGTGATATTGTAACTAACCAAAAAGATATACTTAAACAGGTTAAAATATTTTATGAAAATTTGTACAAAAACAGAGATATTAAATGTTGTAAACCTAAAGATATTGAAAATAGTCTACAAAATGTAAATGTTAGAAAGTTGTCTTTAGATGAACAAGATAAACTAGAAGGTGAAATATCAGTTGAGGAAGCTGGTGAATCTTTAAAAAGAATGAAAAGCAATAAAACGCCTGGATCAGATGGTTTTTCAAGTGAATTTTTTTAATTTTTCTGGCCTGACTTAAAATTTTTGTTGTAAGATCCTTGAATGCAGGTTATGATAAAGGGGAACTTTCTGTTACTCAAAAACAGGGGATAATTACATGTCTTCCAAAGGGTAACAAACCTAGACATTTTTTAAAAAACTGGCGCCCTATATCTTTGCTTAATACTGTATATAAAATTGGCTCTGGGGTTATAGCAAGAAGATTTAGAACAGTTTTGACTAAACTTATTGATACTGATCAGACAGGTTTTATGAGTGGAAGATATATTGGGGAAAATCTATGATTGATCTATGATATCATGGCATATACTGAAGATAATGATATACCAGGCCTTTTATTGTTGATAGATTTTGAAAAAGCCTTTGATTCCATTTCATGGGAATTTCTTTTAATTGTATTGAAATTTTTTAATTTAGGCGATTCTATTATAAATTGGGTGAAAGTACTCTATCAAAACATTAATTCAGCAGTCACTCAGGGAGGAAATCTTTCAGAATTTTTCACTGTTGAACGGGGTTGTAGGCAATGTGATCCATTATCGCCTTATCTTTTCATTCTTTGTGCAGAAATTTTAGCGTTAAAAATAAGAAATAACAAAAATATAAATGGAATCAAAGTTCTTCATGTTGAACACAAACTCTCGCAGTTTGCTGACGATACATCACTACTTTTAGATGGAAGTGAAGAATCTTTAAATGAGGCATTATTGGAACTAGATTGGTTTGCGAAAATTTCTGGTTTGAATATAATTTTTTCCAAAACTCATGTGATTTGGATTGGAAGTAAAAAGTACAGCACAGAGACACTTTGTACAAATCAAAATCTTACTTGGGGAAGCACATCCTTTAAATTATTGCGTGTTAATTTTGATGTCGATTTAGAAAACATAGTTAAAATCAATTATGATGAAAATATTGTAAAAATAAAAAGACTAGTCAAACAATGGTCTAGACGTAACATTACTGTTATTGGTCGAATTACTGTTGTAAAGACACTTATGTTGCCAATTTTAAATCATTTAATATTGTCACTACCTAATCCAAGTGAAGATATTATTAAACAGATAAATGAACTTATGTATAAGTTTATATGGAACTCACCAGTTCATAGAGTAAAAAAAGAAGTAATACAAAAAGATTATTGTGATGGAGGCTTAAAAATGATTAATTTACATGCTTTTATAAATACTTTGAAATGTACTTGGATAAGAAGAATTTGTAAAAACGATTGTAAATGGCGAAATATATTTTTGTCATATGTTGATAAAGATAGATTCTTTACTTGTGGTAATAGCTATGTAAAGCAACTACAACAAAGTATTAAGAATAAATTTTGGAAAGATGTACTGGGTGCTTGGCAAATGGTAATTGAAAAAGAAATGAATTTGCACGACTGGGAATATTTTCTTTCCAGTCCAATTTGGATGAATAACCTATTCCAAATTGACAACAAACCAGTGTTTTTCAAAAACTGGCATAGTAAGGGTATTATACATGTAAATGATATTGTTGGGGAGAATGGTACCTTTCTAAATTTTTATCAATTTCAGGAGTGTTTTCAGATGCATATAGACATCATGAAATATAATACCATAATTTCTGTGCTAACTAAGACTTCCAAAAAAATTAATAGGGGAGTTTATAAATTAGTATCTCCTTTCATACCATCAGTTATAAAGACCATTCTCAAAAGCAAAAAGGGATCTAAAGATATGTATTTGGTGCTAAACAAAAACAACACTGTTCCTACAGGAGTAAAAAGATGGGAAGCAATTTTAGTTTTAGAAAATCAAAACTGGAAAAAGATTTTTCAATTACCATTTGCTATTACAAAAAATACTAAGCTACAATGGCTTCAGTATAGAATTAATCATAAAATTCTAGCAACAAATACGTTTTTAAACAAAATTGGGATAGTGCAAAACCCATATTGTACTTTTTGTAACACTGAACTTGAATCAATTGAACATATACTGTGGGACTGTTATTATGTACAACAATTTATTGAGCAAACTGAAATGTGGTTTCTCCAGAATGGTTTTAGTATACCATTTACACAAGATATTTTTTTGTTTGGAAATTTATCACGAATGTACAAAGGTGACCCTCAAAACAATCTTTTTCTCTGGATTAAACAATATATTTATAATACACGATATTTTAAAGGAGAATTAAGTTTAACGGCATTGATTGAAAAAATAAAGCATCATTATATTTTGGAGAAGAAGATATCAATTAAAAATAAATGTTTTGACAAGTTTAATCAAGCTTGGTGCATTTACCAAGAGGCTTTACAGGATAATTTGGTGGATTAGCAACTATACAAAATTAGCGGACATCAAACTAAAATTTATTTTTTTTTATATTTGTTTTTTGGTTTTTTTTTTGGTTTTTTTTTTTATTTTTCTTAATCATCTTTTAATTCTTTTATTTATTAATTCTCTATACTTTTTTTTGTATGTCCTTTTTCATAAGATACAATTATAAAATCCCAACAAAATGTTATTTTCAAGTTCTATACATTTTCTGATAGGTTGTATTATATTATATTCATATATATGAGCTTAGTGTTTGATAACTGTACTGTTGTATATTATATATGTTGGATAAAAAAAAAAAAAAAAAAAAGAAAAAGAAATCATTCATGGTACCCATAGATTAGTTGGAAATTAACACATGGTCAGGGCTGTGATATTCGAATTTCATCCTAAACGATTCTAATAGGACAAATACGGTCATTAAAGAATTAAAGAAATGAAGCGAGTGTGGGTGTGGCTATTTAATTTTACCCATTGTTAGATAATAGTAAAAAATAATCTAATAAATCTGTCATGAATAATTTCTTAAATAACTGCTGAAAAAATGTGATTGATTCCTAAAATTCTGACACCCAACATTTGCTATTTTTAATTTTTAATATACATTTTGTGTTATGCCTCAGAATAAGAATAAAGGTTCTGTAGGTTTTTTTCAATTATAATTTGTAACACTTAGATATAAAAAAAAAAGAAGATGTGGTATGCTTGCCAATGTAACAACTCTCCACTAGAGACCAAAATGAGGCAGAAATTAACAACTATAGATCACCCTACGGCCTTCAACAATGAGCAAATCCCATACCGCAAAGTCAGCTATAAAAGGCCCCGAAATGACAATGTAAAACAATTCAAACGAGAAAACTAACGGTCTTATTTATGTACAAAAAATGAACGAAAAACAAATATGTAACACATACACAAACGACAACCACTGAATAACAGGCTCCTGACTTGGGTCAGGCACATACACACAGCATGTGGCGGGGTATGCACATAGTTTACGATACATGTGCATTTATGTTGGAGGTCTATTTTAACAGTCATTTTTATGTAAATCTCGGAGTCTGCCCTTACTTGTTTATAAATCGAAAGTAACACGTAATATTATAATAAATATAAAGCAATTGTTTCAAAAACAATTGTTAGGCAGTCTTTCCCCTATGATGAATGGATAATTGATTTTTTTTATTGATTGATTTGGAAAAAGGGGGGGGGTATTTGTTTATTTGTTTGTTTGTTTGCTTTGGTATGGGGTCTATATTATTATGTTACCGGAGAAGTTTCATGTTTAGTTTGGAAAGTTTTTCTTTTATTTTAGATACAGCGCGCGCGCAAGATTGAGGAGACATCACGTGACGCGGGTTTATATTAAGAAAAACTTAGTCTTTTTATTTCTTTTTAGGTCGGGACTTTGAACAGACAACATCTATAGAGATGGAATGTACACAATGTAATTTCTTTTGTCATTGTAGGAAATTGACATTTTGATCACAGTTCACCAGCAGTGCATGTTTTGGATTTAATCGATCCGGTGTAACTTTAAAACACATTTAAGGATTATTTTCTGATAATGTACATTTTTCAGCACCTGTTTGTAACACAGATTAGTATTTCAATCTCGGAGCGGACATTTTATTGTAGGTTTTTACTGAGATTTACGGACCTAGCAAGCGATTTTTTCTGCATTGCCATTTCTTTTTTCTAGGAAAAGTCTTGAGAGATATCTGCAAACAGTTTTTTTATGAACCTTCAATACATGTATGCCCTGCTGACTGCAAATTTTCAGGTCGATTGGACTTGTAGTTTCAGAGAATATGTGGATTTTTTTTTCAGAAGAGACGTAAGAACAATAATAAAATAAAAATGTTCTTGAATAATTGAGAGTTTGTTCCTTCAATATACTGTCATAAATAAACAGTCATACATATTGATTGATTGATTAGTTGGTTGATTGATTGGTTGGTTGGATGGTTTGTTGGTTGGTTGGTTGATTAAACACGTTTGATAGGGTCACTTAGAACAAGGGAAAAAAACTTCAAGAGACCTTGCATCCCGTATTAAACGCATGACACGGAAACATACATTAAGTGATTGATTGGTTGGTTGGTTGGTTAAACACGTTAGTTAAACATGTTGGTTGAACACGTTGGTTAAACACGTTGGCTGGTTAAACACGTTGGAAAGGCTCAATTTAAACAAGCGAAAAAAAACATCTTGGATCCCGTATTTAACAAATGAAACGGAAACATGCATTGATTGGTTGATTGGTTGGTTGGTTGATTGGTTGGTTGGTTGGTTGGTTGGTTGGTTGGTTGGTTGGTTGGTTGGTTGGTTGGTTAAACACGTTGGTTAAACATGTTGGTTAAACACGTTGGTTAAACACGTTGGCTGGTTAAACACGTTTGATAGGCTCAATTTAAACAAGCGAGAAAAAAAAACCATCTTGGATCCCGTATTTAAGACATGAAACGGAAACATGCATTGATTTATTGGTTTGTTGGTTGGTTGGTTGATTAAACACGTTGGTTAAACATGCTGGTTAAACACGTAGTTTAAACACGTTTGATAGGCTCAATTTAACAAGCGAAAAAAACCCATCTTGGATCCCGTATTTAACACATGAAACGGAAACATGCATTGATTGGTTGATTGGTTGGTTGGTTGGTTAATTGGTTGGTTGGTTAAACATGTTGGTTAAACACGTTGGTTAAACACGTTGGCTGGTTAAACACGTTAGATAGGCTCAATTTAAACAAGCGAAAAAAAAAACATCTTGGATCCCGTATTTAACAAATGAAACGGAAACATGCATTGATTGGTTGATTGGTTGGTTGGTTGGTTGGTTGGTTGGTTAAACACGTTGGTTAAACACGTTGGCTGGTTAAACACGTTAGATAGGCTCAATTTAAACGAGCGAAAAAAAACATCTTGGATCCCGTATTTAACACATGAAACGGAAACATGCATTGATTGATTGATTGGTTGGTTGGTTGGTTGGTTAAACACGTTGGTTAAACATGTTGGTTAAACATGTTGGTTAAACACGTTTGATAGGCTCAATTAAAACAAGCGGAAAAAAAGAAACCTTGAATCCCGTATCAAACACATGAAACGGAAACATTGATTGATTGATTGATTGATTGATTGGTTGGTTGGTTGGTTGGTTGGTTGGTTGGTTGGTTAAACACGTTGGTTAAACACGTTTGATAGGCTCAATTAAAACAAGCGGAAAAAAAGAAACCTTGAATCCCGTATCAAACACATGAAACGGAAACATTGATTGATTGATTGATTGATTGATTGATTGATTGATTGATTGATTGATTGATTGATTGATTGATTGGTTGGTTGGTTGGTTGGTTGAAATTCAAACACTCATAAAACTGTTTAAATAGTGCCAAAACCACATAATTTGATGACCTTGACCTTTGACCTTGTGACCTTCGTCAAGGTCATTGCTCCACAAGGTCATTGCAAAAGACCCTTTGGGTCAAGGACCTTTTGTTTAAGAGTTTTGCCTAAAAATGGCTTTTTAAAAACCATCGATGGGAGTTATGTCCCTTATATGATGGTAAAATCAATATAGTCATAATGTAAAAAAGTTGCCCCTTAAAGTACCAAGCATTTTTCATTGCTTAATTTTTTTGTATCTATAACCGTTCAAGAATTATAGGGAAATGAAAAACTTATAAAAATCTAAAATATGACCTTGACCTTTGACCTTGACCTAATTTTCTAAGTTAGGACCCAGGGGACTCAAATAAAAACATTCCAGGGTTATACGGTTAACGGTTTAGGAGTTTAAAAAACATACCGACAAATTTATTCCGTAAAGGTAGATAACTCCTATAAAATTTCATCAAATCGCTTCGATCCAAATACGCCAAAAATTACTGAAGATGTAACGAACAGTTTGTAAAAAGAATTTTGTCGCTTTCTTATTTTGTTACGAAGGAGATGCACACAGAGGATAAACAGTGAAAAGGGAGATAACTCTTACATAGAAAATGGTTCGCCTTAGCAGGGTGAAATTTAAAAGCGCATAAACTATACGATACCATATGGGAAATATCTAAGCGACATATTGCGAAACAAACATTTTGCGCAAGAACAAAATTTGGCGGAAGAAAAAAAAAAAAAAATAATAATAATAATAATAATAATAATTAAAAACCAATTGTTCAGAGAACAATTGAAGGTCTTTCCACCAAAACAATGTATTTTAATATGAAAGGTGTAAAAATAGGTTTAAAATGTCATTTCAATCGTCAAATGATAGCTTATTGTACGCTGATTCCAAAAATATATGGTTTCTAAACAATATTTTTTTAGATAAGGGAGATAATTTCTTACTTCCGGTTTGAAAAACTTCCGATAATATTTGACTATTTACTTGACACTGATTCCAAAAATATCTTGTTTTTTATACTTTTATGTAATAAAGTACAATAAATAGCTACTTCCGGTTTACACAAGGTCACTTCCGGTTGTTTTTTTAAGTTTAAATGGTTTGATACCGTTTGTCAAAAAGTCTCATGACTTTATTATGTATACAGATGGGGTAAAAGCAAAGGTCAAAATCTAGAACGTCAAATTAAGCTATGACCTTGTGATCAATTTCAAGGTCATTAACCAAGAAACTCAAATCAAAAGACCATAGGTCTTAATTATGTTTAGTTAATGAGTTATATCACCATACGCGTATTTTTAAATACCAAAGGGGAGAAAACTCCCTTTCACATTCAACGTACCCTTGCAATCAAAATTTACCTGTTACGACATGTCACAACAAACGATTTAGAAAAAATAATTTGTCGATATCTTAAACGTTTTTTGGAAATGAGTGGAAATGAGCCATATTCAAAAATTAGAATATGACCTTGACCTTTGACCTTGACCTAATTTTCATTTTTTTGGACCAAGGACCTCAAATCAAAAGATCCTAGGTCTCTATCAATTATGGTTTACCAGTTAGAAATGCAATTCACTTATATCAAATGAATAAGGGGAAATAACTCTCGTATGGAGCATTCATATCACTTCGGTCAAAATAGGACAAATTATGCAAAGGATATAACGAGCAATTTTGTAAAATAAATTTGTCATAATATTTTACGTTTGCGAAGGAGTTGCGCTCACAAGGAAAATAGTGTTTGGGGAGATTACTCCTACAAAGAAAAGTTTTCGGTTACGCAGGGTAAATTTCAAAAGCGCATCAATTGTTCGATATCATATACCAAATATCTTAGCGACATATTGCAAAACAAATGTTTATCGCAAGAACAAAATTAGGCGGAAGAAAAAAAAAAAAAAATTCAGAGAACAATTGAAGGTCTTTCCATCCTTTTTGATATGAAAAGTTGTGAAACTAAGTTTAAAATGTCATTTTAATTGTCAAATGATAGCTCCTAGTAAGCTGATTCCAAAAATATATTGTTTCCATACATTTTTTTTTAAATAAGGGAGATAATTTGTTACTTCCGGTTTGAAGAATGTTACTTCCGATTATATTTAAATATTTACTTGAAACCGATTCCAAAAATATCTGGTTCTATATACTTTTATATTAATAAAGTACAAAAAATAGCTACTTCCGGTTTACAAAAGGTCACTTCCGGTTGTTTTTTTCAAGGTTAAATGGCTTGATACCTTTTTCTAATAGTTGTATATCTTTATCATGTATACATATAGAATAAAAGCAAAGGTCAAAATATAGAACGTCAAATTAAGCTATGACCTTGAGATCAATTTCAAGGTCATAAACCAAGGACCTCAAATCAAAAGACCATAGGTCTTAATTATATTTAGTTAATGAGTTATATCACCAAACGCGTATTTTTTAATACAAGAGGGGAGAAAACTCCCTTTCACATTCAACGTACGCTTGCAATCAAAATTTACATCTTACGACATGTCGCAACTAACAATTTAGTAAAAATAATTTGTTGATATCTTATACAGTCTTTGGATATAAGTGAAAATAAGCCAAATTCAAATATTAAAATATGACCTTGACCTTTGACCTTGACCTAATTTTCATTTTTTGGGACCAAGGACCTCAAATCAAAAGATCCTAGGTCTCTATCACTTATGGTTTATAAGATAGAAATTCATATCACTTATATCAGATGCATAAGGGGAAATAACTCTCATATGGAGCGGTCATATCGCTTCGGTCAAAATAGCACAAATCATGCGAAGGATATAACGAGCAATTTTGTAAAATAAATTTGTCATAATCTTTTACGGTTGCGAAGGAGATGCGCTAACAAGGAAAACAGTGTTTGGGGAGATAACTCCTACAAAGAAAAGTATTTGTTTACGCAGGGTAAATTTCAAAAGCACATAAACTGTTCGATATCATATACAAAATATCTAAGCGACATATTGCGAAACAAATGTTTATCGCAAGAACAAAATTAGGCGGAAGAAAAAAAAAAAAAAAATAATCAGAAGAAAAACAATAGGTCTTTCCACAGAAAAGTGGAAAGACCTAATAAATATAAAGCAATTGTTTTGAAAACAATTGTAAGGCAGTCTTTCCCCTCTGATGAATGGATAATTGATTTTTTTTTTTATTGATTGATTTGGAAAAGGGGGGGGGGGGTATTTGTTTATTTGTTTGTTTGTTTGTTTTTGTAAAGGGTCTATATTATTATGTTACCGGAGAAGTTTCATGTTTAGTTTGGAAAGTTTTTCTTTTATTTTAGATACAGCGCGCGTGCAAGATTGAGGAGACATCACGTGACGCGGGTTTATATTAAGAAAAACTTAGTCTTTTAATTTCTTTTTAGGTCGGGACCTTGAACAGACAACATGTATAGAGATGGAATGTACACAATGTAATTTCTTTTGTCATTGTAGGAAATTGACAACTTGATGACAGTTCATGGGCAGTGCATGTTTTGGATTTAATTGATCCGGTGTTACTTTAAAACACATTTATTGATTATTTTCTGATATTGTACATTTTTCAGCACCTGTTTGTAACACAGATTAGTATTTCAATCTCGGAGCGGACATTTTATTGTAGGCTTTTACTGAAATTTACGGACCTAGCAAGCAATTTTTACGGCATTGCAATTTTTTTTCTCTAGGAAAAGCTTTGAGAGATATCTGCACCAAATTTTTTTACAAACTTTTAGTACATGTATGCCCTGCTGACTGCAAATTTTGAGGTCGATTGTATTTGTAGTTTCAGAGTACATGTGGATTTTTTTTTCAGAAGTGACGCAAGAACAATATTAAATTTCAATTTTTCATGAAACATGATTGATTGATCATGAAACATGATTGATTGATCATGATCATGATTGATTGATCATGATCATGATTGATTGATTGATTGATTTATTGATTAGTTGGTTGGTTGGTAAAACACGTTGGATAGGGCCAATTCAAACAGCGAAAAAGAAACAAAAAAGATCTTGGACCCTATATTAAACACACGAGACGGAAACATGATTGATTGATTGGTTGGTTGGTTGGTTGGTTGGTTGGTTAAACACGTTGGATAGGGCCAATTGAAACAGCGAAAAAGAAAAAAAGAAGATCTTGGACCCTATATTAAACACACGAGACGAGACGGAAACTTGATTGATTGATCATGATTGATTGATTGATTGATTGATTGATTGATTAATTGATTGATTGGTTGGTTGGTTGGTTGGTTGGTTAAACATGTTGGTTAAACACGTTGGTTAAACATATTGGTGAAACACGTTGGCTGGTTAAACACGTTGGATAGGCTCAATTTAAACGAGCGAACAAAAACCATCTTGGATCCCGTATTTAACACATGAAACGGAAACATGCATTGATTGGTTGGTTGGTTGGTTGGTTAAACACGTTGGTTAAACATATTGGTGAAACACGTTGGCTGGTTAAACACGTTGGATAGGCTCAATTTAAACAAGCGAAAAAAAAACACATCTTGGATCCCGTATTTAACATATGAAACGGAAACATGCATTGATTGGTTGGTTGGTTGGTTGAACATGTTGGTTAAACACGTTGGTTAAACATATTGATTAAACATGTTGGTTAAACACGTTTGATAGGCTCAATTAAAACAAGCGAAAAAAAAGAGACCTTGAATCCCGTATCAAACACATGAAACGGAAACATTGATTGATTGATTGATTGATTGATTGATTGATTGATTGATTGATTGGTTGGTTGGTTGGTTGGTTGGTTGGTTGGTTGGTTGGTTGGTTGGTTGGTTGGTTGGTTGGTTGGTTGGTTGGTTGAAATTCAAACACACATAAAACTGCTTAAATAGTGCCAAAACCACATAATTTGATGACCTTGACCTTTGACCTTGTGACTTTCGTCAAGGTCATTGCTACACAAGGTCATTGCAAAAGACCCTATGGGTCAAGGACCTTTTGTTAAAGAGTTTTGCCTAAAAATGGCTTTTTAAAAACCATCGATGGGAGTTATGTCCCTTACATGATGGTAAAATCAATATAGTCATAATGTAAAAAAGTTGCCCCTTGAAGTACCAAGCATTTTTCACTGCTTAATATTTTTGTATCTATAACCGTTCAAGAATTATAGGGAAATGAAAAACTTATAAAAATCTAAAATATGACCTTGACCTTTGACCTTGACCTAGTTTTATAAGTTAGGATCCAGGGGACTCAAATAAAAACATTCCAGGGTTATACGGTCAACGGTTTATGAGTTAAAAAAACATACCGACAAATTTATTCCGTAAAGGTAGATAACTCCTATAAAATTAAATCGAATCGCTTCGATCCAAATGAGCCAAAAATTAGTGAGGATGTAACGAACAATTTGTAAAAAGAATTTTGTCGCTTTCTTATTTTGTTACGAAGGAGATGCACACACATGACAAACAGTGAATAGGGAGATAACTCTTACAAAGAAAATGGTTCGGCTTAGCAGGGTGAAATTTAAAAGCGCATAACCTATACGATACAATATGAAAAAAATCTAAGCGACATATTGCGAAACAAACATTTATCGCAAGAACAAAATTTGGCGGAAGAAAAAAAAAAAAATAATAATAATAATAATAATAATCAGAACAAATACAATAGGCTTTCCACAGAAAAGTGGAAAGACCTAATAATCAGAACAAAAACAATAAGTCTTTCCACAGAAAAGTGGAAAGACTTAATAATTTAAATCAATATTTTGATAGCAGATCCACCAGTAGTTGCGTATATTTTAAATTCATTATGAACAATTTATATCAATCATGTTAGTTTCGAATTACCGACTACCCATCGGTCACTGATAGTCAACCAGCAGCCGTATCGATACAGTGCTGTTAAAATAAATAAACAACATTTTATAAACTAAAAGAGATACGTATGTTCAGAATGTTTTGAATCAGATAGTTGAAAAATCAAAGGTTACTACGAAGAACGTCATCAACACAGGATTTTTTTTTTATAAATATTTGCTTCAAATATGACTATAATGCTAGTTTCAATATAGTGGGGGACATGTAAATGTTGTTCAATCTTTGAATAGACTATAGTTTATGATGTCGGGTGTTCTTTATTTTTTCCTTAATATGTTGTGAACTTGTTCTTTAAGAAACAATCAGCAAAAAGTAAATATGATTTGTGTCTCTTTTCATCTTTCATTATCGAGAAGGATAACAGGGATCTCGCTATACACAACCAGTGTCATCTATAGCGTAAGTACTGATTACTCTAACGTAAAATCTAAAACATATTGGACAATCAAACAACACTTTTGATTCACTGATTTGATGTTAATTTTGATATGGCCTAATTAGTTAATATAGAAAGTTTATTGAAGGGATAACCAAGATAATTAGAGCATATAATTAATAAGATCTTAATCAAGACAGTTTCTATGTTCTTTGTTACATTAAGATTATTTTGATTTTCCGTTTTTTGTTCTAATATTCGCTTTATTTCATACACAAAGCTTTCCTTACACCATACAAAATGATAGATTCAAAAGCAGAAGCGTCTTTAATCTTAAAAAATGTTAGTTTATGAGAAACTGGTATATGATCGTTAAAACAAAGAACGTCCGGTACTTACCATAATTGTATACTTAAGGCCAGGTTTGAATGTAGATGGCATACTCTGTGAAAACACAACTTTCGTTTTACTGGTATATAATTGGAAAATTGTTGTATCATTGGCTTCTTTCCCAGTCACCGTTTCGTTCACTTTAACAAAGAGACTGTAGCTAGTTCCAAACGATGGGTAAAGAAACCACATCGGAATCTTGATATCAACCTTTCCATGTATCTTTAAAATAAAACATATAGGATATGCTTTATACTTATGGAGACTTACATCTAAATACAAAATAGGAAGACATATTCTTTATATAATCACATGAAAACAAATGCCTTGCCATAAACCCATTTAGTTAAGACAGTGAAAATAGTGCAATTTTTTATGAGCTTATTTTGGTGTGCATAATTTTTGGTTGTGGCAATATAGAAAAGTACAATGATACAAATGGTGGCAGCACAACACTTATTGGCTTTGCCGTTTGATAAATGACCATAGGGTTTTTCTTTTGCAGAATATGTTTCAAGATAATAGTATCTCTTAGTTGTGATATGCTTGGCTAGATACTTCATCTGTTTCATTAAATAAATCAGTTGTGTGACAACGTTTGTTGGATACAAACAATATTCATGGACCCCATATTTTAGCTATTACTTTATGAATTTAGTAACTTATTATAATCTACTTTTTACATATAACACCAACTGAAATAAATTTCTACAATTTTAGTACCTTTTCAAACTTAACAAATATACTATCACTTCTATCAGCACGAGTTACGTTAATCAATGCATATCCTTCTACTGGCTTTCCAAATGTATAACTGTAGATAGAAGATTTAAGGTATGTGTCAAAACTTATAATTATTCATGACGTACAAAGTAAATTTACAAAACGTTTGAATTCCCTTCAAAAACAACAAAACAAGTTAAAGAGAATACACACAAAAAAAAAACAAAGACTAAAAGGAAATAGGGAATACCATAGACAAATTGTATAGAAAGCATTTAACAATAATATTGCACATGAACTGTTACTTTTTCATTACGCTGTCAAATGTTTTCAAAAAATCAAGTACTACCGTATCAATATATGAGACAGTAACCACTGACACAAAACACTAAAAGTGCATCTGGTCTAAAGTCAATTTTTTTTTCAACTAGAACAAGTATATATACTATTTTTCAAACCCTATATTGCGAGATAAATAAAGTGTAATTGATGCAAAGTTTTAATGAACTTACACGGCAGATACTCTAACAGTAACGAAGTCATCTTGCACAAAACTAAATCCAGGTACTGAAACTTGAACGTCAAATTTTGGCAACACTAAAACATTGTATAACACTTTACATGGTATGAAACGTAAAAATAATAGTACTTAATTGATATATATAAACAACATTTTTAAATACAATAATTTATAAAATAAATCACATCCAATTATCCAAAAAATGAAAAGTATGTTTATGAAAGACATCCGGAATCCAATAAATCTGTATATGACAACAACAACAACAAAAAACACATGACAAAATAGCTCCGTTTGCTATATCTTAATCATAAAGAAATTGTGAACATAGTTCGTAAAATCAATTACTTTTGGAAAAGGATATCAATATCTAACCAGAAACTGAACCTGTATGTAAATGACAACATAACGCCGATGTTGTTCACGACACTCTGTGACAACTTACTAATTTTCGTCGAAGGAGAAACAAAAACATAATATTGTTTTCAAACCCTTAAAGTTTCTGGCATTTGAAATGTCACCAAAGTTCGATAATCTTCTAAATCGCCCAAATTGAAATAAAATTCGAAAACAATTGACCCTTTCTTCTTTTTTTATAATTTTTATTCAAGAAGTTTTTACATTTTCTATTCTGTAACATTTAAGGTAATGTTTTTCTGCGCCAGATACTCATTTTGACAAAAAACAAATGACTCTTCAGTGATGCTCAAAGCAAAAGCATTTAAAAATTCAAAATCAATCTATTGAAATATAAGCAACTACCGTACTCTTTCACTTCGATATATTCCTTTTGCGTTTGTCCCTGTAAAACATAAAATGGTTTTGCTTAGCAACATAAGAAGTTAAATTCACCGAGGACTGGCGATGTTTTTGTAATGAATATGGTGAAAATGCAACGGGCCTTTTTGTCTTAGTATTCTGCCTTTTGATATTCTCTTAAAAGTTGTTACTTTTGAAAAATAGTTTATCCGGGGTTATGTTTATTTCTGCGGATAAACTGTACCAAACCAAAACAAATTAAAGAGCCTTTTCACATCAAAATGTATAACAAAAATTAGGAAAGTCATATGTGACTGTTTTCCTGAATGTGAATTCGCAATGCTATTAGACGTGGCATGGTACTTTTCCATTCCAAATTCATTTATACAGTTTTGATGTTATATTTGTTCTTGTCATCGGATTTTGTCAAATGTCTTAACATTTGTAGTTATACATCTTATTATTTTTTTCTGCTATATTCGTGTGTTATGGTAAAGATAATTGATCATCAAGTTCGTGTATTAGATTTTAGTTTGAATCAACGAAATGTACACTTTATATTTGATTTACAGTTTGATTCAGAGGAACACCGACATAGCTAAATAATACAATTAATTAACTTATTACAACGACAATTCGATTTTAATTAGTATTGTAATTTTTACTGTTAATAATAAACATTAGATAAGTCATACAAATCTAATCTTGAACTTCATCTAAATTCTTTCTTAATTTTGGAAATTCGTTTTTTTAATTCAAATGTGACGTCACTTTGAGCGTAATACTGGTTATGGCTAACAAAACATAGAATTTTGGTAATTTATCCATTTTTGTTCTGTAGCTTGTCACCACGTCAGTTTAATCATGCATAAAATTGAGAATAGAAATGGGGAATGTGTCAAAGAGACAACAACCCGACCATAGAGCAGACAACAGCAGAAGGTCACCAACAGGTCTGTAATGCAGCAAGAAATTCCCGCACTCGGAGGCGTCATTCAGCTGGCTCCTTAACAAATATATATACTAGTTCAATGATAATGAACGCCATACTAAACTCCAAATTGTACACAAGAAACTAAAATTAAGATTAATACAAGACTAAAAAAGGCCAGAGGCTCCTGACTTGGGACAGGCACAAAAATGCGGTGGCGTTAAACATGTTTATGAGATCAAAACCCTCCCCCTATACCTCTAGCCAATGCAGAAAAGTAAACGCATAAAAATACGCACATTAAAATTCAGTTCAAGAGAAATCCGAGTCTGATGTCAGAAGATATAACCAAAGAAAATAAACAAAATGACAATAATACATGAATAACATCAGACCATATAGTCATTTTATAAAATTTACTGTTTGCAGAAATATATCTAAATTCTAAATAATATTAAAGGATGTTCTTGTCCCAGTTGGATAACCCTGGCTGTGTTAGTCACGACTTTTTAAAACCTTTGGTAGTCAGTGCTTTTCAGCTTTGTACTTGTTTTGGATTTCAAACTTTTTTCACCTGGGTGTGGACGTGGCCCACGTCTGGCGTATTAATTTTTTTTTAACAAAGTACCTTTTGTTGGCTATCAATCGTTTGTTTCTCTGTCCTATATTTTCTCCCATTTATTTGTATTGTAGTCTTGTCATGTAATGTTGTCATTTAATTTTTATAATTAACATGGCCATTAAAGCGGGAGGTTTGGCATGCCACAAAACCAAATTCAACCCACCATTTTTATCTTAAAATGCCCTGTACTACGTCAGGGAAAGGGCCATTGTTATATTATATATAAAAAAGAAGATGTGGTATGAATGAAAATGAGACAACTGTCCACAAGAGACCAAAATGACACAGACATTAACAACTATAGGTTACTGTACGGCCTTCAACAATGAGCAAAGCATATACCGCATAGTCAGGTATAAAAGGCCCCAATATAACAATGTAAAACATTTCAAACGAAAAAAACTAATGGCCTTATTTGTATAAAAAACTTGAATAGTTAGTTTCTGTGTTTGTTACATTCTAATGTTGTGTTTCTGTTGTGTCGTAATTCTCTTATATTTGATGCGTTTCCCTCAGTTTTAGTTTGTTACTCAGATTTGTTTTTTCTCTATCGATTTATGACTTTCGAACAGCGATATTCTACTGTTGCCTTTATTTACAGTCAAACTGAAAGAGCGAATCAGAGGTATACTAATGATTCCGGCTCAAGGTTGTTCATAGAGTGTTCTGTTCTTTTAAAAAGTACGTTTTGATGGTCCAAAAAATAACATAAACTAAGTTCCTTCATTTCAACGAAATTGAATACTTTCATGGTACTAAAAAAGATATAAAAGCAAGTTTGACAACATACAGGTTGATGTTATCATTAGTACTTGAAGCATATCATAATAACGAATTAATTGTCTATTTGAGCGACGAAAAACCTTTCAAACAGCATGTTGTATTTTTAACCTACATCTAAATACGATTACTCTTCAATAAGGGCTGGAAGTTCAATACTTCCACGCAGGGTTCGGAAACCCTTAAAAGTTTGTGACAGGACGATTCAATTTCATTGATTTAATATACACATGATTGAAATTTAAAAAGACTTATGAACATCTCACAAGTTACTAACCAACTGGTTCATTTCTATAGTCCATCTACCATGATGTGTTTCTGGTGATAATTGTAAGAAACCAGATACAACGCCATATTCTTCTTGTAATTTCAAATATTGCTTTACTCTATTTTTAAGAGGATCCTACAAAAATATTCAATAATAGTAAATAATCAATGTGTAGAAGAAATATGGAATCAACTGTATGAGGTGCAAACATTTCAACAGAAGTATAAGCAAGTGAAATATCTTATAACAGAACGGGCGGTTTTCGTTTTTGCAGCATCTAAAACAGTATCATATATATTGTTTTGAGGAACGTCATTATTACTACACGAACTGCGAAATTGCTGTTATATACTATTAAGTTTGTAATTTGATTTGTGTATTGAGGGTAACAAATGTACTAGTGTTTCTTTTTTTATTTCTTTTTTTGCAATTTTATCGTTAGCTGTACCTTAAAATCTTTGTTAACACTACAAAGAGTGGTTTGTGGAGGTTTTTTTTCATATTTAACAAATCAATAAACGAAATGGGAAATATCGAACTGCGAGAGATTCTGTGATGGAGTTTGTTTCTCTAATGATATATGGACGCTACGTAGACACATTGTTACCCTGATCTGCAATAAATATGATTTTTTTTTATATGTGACGTCATCCATCATGCATTGTTCCTTATCATTATCGTCACGATAAGATTTACAGTACACAACAAGAACGTTTCATGTCATATTCACGTCATAGTTAAAGAATGAAAATTAAGAACTTATATCAAAGAACTACACGTTGGTTTGAACAAAACAATCACGGAAAACAGATTACACTGTCTTTGAATATCTAGCAAGTTCCTCCATCTGTAGAGACTAGTTTTCCATAAAGAATCATAATGTTTCATGGTTTGTTTTAGAAAGACGTGTTACTTACAAATATAATCACGTCAATAGGAGCTTTAATGACATCAAGCGACGGTTTCATTCCAAATGCTCTGAACTGTACTGAAATATAGAAAGTCTAACTCTTGCAATTTGATACGAAATGGTAGCCGTTTACTTAACTTATCTCAACTATCAGCTTTTGCAATCTTTAAATTGCAAATTAGATACAATGTATACTTTTCCTTTAATTGAAAATACCATAAAAGGCTAAATGACTATTTCGTAAATTTTCGACAGCTTAATATTTCGTTAATGTTTTGGTTTCCTTGCGTATCTTACTGTTGTCTTAAATGAAACCGAAACAACTGCACATTGATACCATATAAATACGCACATTTAAATTTATTTTCAACAAATAGAGACACATAATGTAAAATAAAACTTGAATAATTATTTATAGAATCAAAAAAATCATGCTTATGAAAAGAGAGATAATTTTTATTACTTGATGAGACCTGTTTAACCATTATTTCATTACATGAAGGAAATAGTGACGCCTCGTATATTATAAGTAAGATATATTGTTTGCCATTTTTAAAATACTAGTTTTAGAATTGATATCAAACATTAATTTAAAAAGTCAATACACTAAAATGAAAAAATCAATCATGTTTGTATTATCTTACAGCTCGAGGAAAACTTTTTTGTCATAAATGGGACTTATCTAACGAAGTGAGAAAAAAATGTTACATGTATATAATAAGCAATACTAAAAAGACTCATAACGAGAACACAGAGTGCCAATTGTTAAAATGGAGCTTCCGTTCGAAAATCTGAAGAAAGTGACCAATTGTTTTAACACCATGCCTATACATCAGACAATCCTAATAGCTACCATTCATCAACCTTTTTTTTAAATTTTCATTCATTCAGCAAATTGCACTCATTCTACTGTTTGAACAGACATACGGTCGGATGGGTGGATTTTAGTGCTACCACGAAATTTCTTTCTTTCGATAATTGTCGCACAAAAGAGTCCAAACGTTAACAAATATATAAAAGTATGCTAACTCTTTAAATTTGTACAACTCTCATATTCTAGTTCATACAATTTTTTTCCTATATACTATTCAAGAAAACATACAATAAAACAAATCTGGTATTATTAACGCATTCTTATCTTGAATAGTTACAACTATTATGTAAAATGTACAATTATGCTCAAGACGTTACTTTGGACTTTTTACAATAGTATGCCCTGGTGGATTCTGAACATTGATAAGTGTGCAAATGTGTTTTTGAATCGGAGAATATAATGCTTTCAGTTTGCACTTAGTAGCTTTATTTTAGTTTTCAATACTATAGCATTTGAATAAAAAGATGTAAAAGATACTAAAGGAATTTAAAACGCCTGCAGTCAAGAGAAAATCATCGCAAATCAAATTACAAAATTACGTTCACAAAACACAACATAGAAAACAGGGACTTTGCAACGCGAACCGCACTATAAACTATTTGCTGTGGATTTTGACTCATCTCTTGTTATTCTTTGATAGTACAAATTCGTTGATTTGTCTCATTTGTGAGAAAACGAACAGGATTGTGGAAACGCTAAATTTGCGAACTCAATCAAATATGTTTTTCGTCATATGTTTATTAAAACATTGACAGAAATTATTTACAGTACGCCATTTGACGTTTAGATATATTTTGCATGTTATCATAAATATAATGAATACATTAGTTTACCTAAATCCCCGGGCTTGTATATTGGTCTGTCTGTCTGTATAAACATTGAAGCATTCTTGGAGTCGACTTGAATATTTCCAATAGTTTTAGAAAACACTATCCATCCAGTACAAATAGTGTCTAAATTATAGTTATATCCTGACGGGGTATCACTCGGAACCTATTGCAACAACACATTACATTTCCCTCATTAATAACAACACTGCAAATCATACAACTTATTCTATATTCTTAAAATAATAAAATTATCATAGATAGCGGGATTCAAACTTTTTATTCGTCTGTTAAAGACTCATCAGAGATGCTCGAATAACAGAAATAAAAAAAGATCGAATAAAAAACGAGCCTGAAGAGACATAGATTTTAAAGGCGTTTGCCATAAACTGGAAATAAAAGCAACACTAAATTTTGTTTTCAGTTTTTAGTATATTAATAAAAGTATTTTAAAATTCAAGAATGGTAAGTCTGGCAGGTACTTGAAAATACTAAGGGTAGATACATGTTAACACTACAAAACTAGATATGCTTGGTCTTTATGCCATTCTGTGCTTCTTTGTAACATTTATGTATGGTTTTATTTTTATTGATTAAGATTTTTACACAGTGTAGACTGACGTATTTTTTAACATTTTTACCTATTATGTCTGTTTTTTTTTGTTTACTCATCGTTGTCAATATAATGGAATTTGGAGCGACTGTCATACAAGTGAGATGTTTAGCTAGCTATAAAATCCACCATTTTCTACATAAAAAAGTGCCTGTACCAAGTCAGGAGTATGACAGTTGTTATCCATTCGTTTGATGTGCTTGAGCTTTTGACTTTGCCATTTGATTAGGGAGTTTCCGTTGTAAAGTTTCCTCAGAGTTCAGCATTTTTTTATTTTACTTTTTTTCAGTGCTCTGAAATTTGTGAGTTCAAATGAAGTTTAATCAAACATTGATATTTCATAAAATATTGAAATATAACATTACCTTCAATTTTAATATATGTAGTTTTCCTGCAATAAAAAAAGTTGTTTAGCGATTAGTTTTCTATTTTCACCCTAGATAACACAAAATAGAAGAACATATACTACTGATTTAGATACTCCGAAGCCGCAACTTTATCTTGATAGAAAAAACATACATTTTCTATGAGAATCAACACAAAAAGGGTGATAAAGTACAGTTAAAGGTAAAATATCAAATAAACCAAACTCTAAGGAAAACTCAAACGGAAAGTCCCTTATCAAATGGCACAATCAATTGCTAACGCACTTTCCGTTTAGAATTTTCTACTTCGGTACTTTTGTTATTTTATTTTTCAATACTTTATAAGTCTTTGATAATGTAACATTTAGCCCTAAAAACTTGAAATAAAGGATACTTAAGGGTTGACAGAAACATTTAAGTATCTAGACTTAATATTATAAATTAACAATGAGAGGTGTATACCAAATATCAACAAGAGAGACAGTTTGAATTTTCCACTTGCAAGCCTTCAATATGTCGCAACATTCAACAAGAATTTGTATATGACATAAATATCAGATATTTTAGGGCTTGCATTTGTTATCACGACCACTGTGGTAAGATGGTGAAAGTATTGTATAAAACCCTTCAAAGGACTTCATTATTTGTCGTTTGACCTTTATAGTACAAAAATATTAAAATGACATCGTAGCACAACACCGTCCTTTTTGTCGCTTATTGCATCATTGTTAACGTTTTATCATCTGATTTTGTTTTTATCGAATTTCGTATTATATATGTTTAATAAACGCTTATTGGACATGCGCAAGTTGAAAGTTGTAATTAAGGTTTATCATCAAAAGGAGTATAATTGACGACAATTATGAATTGTTTTTTTTTTAAATGAGCAAATTTGAGTATCATACTTGTTAAACATTGCCTTCAATGATTTAATTCACGTCATAATCTTTTAAACACGTTTCGTAAACTAATTAGTATACATTTATTCTGATTTTACTATTAGCTCATACCTGATGTCCCTGAATATGTCTTTGAAATCCCAGATATCGTTTTTCCATTGTTACTTCTTAATGCAGCAGCTATATTGACATTACCAGACCCTCTCTTCCATACTGTAATACAAATATCAATGTCTGTTCCTGGTCTTGTTACCTTTGGAACTGTCATTATGTACGTACAGCTAAAATCATTTAATTTGAGTTGATTTATATGATATATAAATGATGGGGTTTATAATACACAACATATTTGAACTTAAAATTTCAGACAAAAGGACGACGAGTTATTAGAACGATATTTTACGCTTTTATTTTCCGAATTATTAAAACTATTCAATTATAACATTATCATGTGTAAGCAACATGAAATCCATAATAATATAATAATGTATAATTACATAAATAAAACAGCAGAGAACACAAAGCACATTATAGGCAACAGTAGTTTACTGATTCATCTGCTGCGACAGGGCAGAATTCTCCAGCTTAATCACCCAAAATTGAAATCCACAAAAATAGTGACAATCACAATCAGGAATAGAATATGATAATTGAAATTACAGATCTTACTACATTTCAGTATCGGAGGATCTTAGACCATGATAACATGTAGTTGATGAGATGGAACATACATTAATTGTATGTGTCAACCTATTTGGGATGGTTATCATGAAATGTATAAGCGTTGTTCGTCCTCTTTGAACTTATTTTTTTTTTCTTTTTAGGAAGAACACCCAGTTAACTTAGTCCGTATAGTGTGGCCATGCATAAGCGTAACGTAGTTAATATGGATAAAGGTACACACTTATTAAGAAGATATGTTACTGCCGAGAAAATTTAAAATCTTGAAGCTGCAATCTTTAGTTTTGCTGTAATATTCTAGTTTGAAGTCGTTCGTCTGTTTCAACATCCGAGAATAGATCAATATAAGGAGCAAACCTTCTACTTATGAAAGTATCTTTAATCTGAAGTCCAACTGGATATATGAGCACACACTTAAATAATAAAAGAGCTTACTTCTTTGGCTGACTGTCAACAGGTACAAACATCAGGAGTAGGATCATTAAAAGCATTGTCCTTTCTGAAACAATTGGTAGCAGAGAGATGTATAATAAGGCTGAATAATAATATATTTGAAGATTCAATTACAATACAATCGAACTCTAGGCACAACTTGGCCAAAAACTTATGATTTAGAGGAATCAAAATCATAGTATATTTCTGTTTACATATACACTTATAGAAAACTAATATAAAAGATGTTAATTATGTTCCGCTCAAAATTCATTTTATATATAAATACGATATTGCAGTGGAGTCGATGGACTGTTATGGGATAGCTGTTTTTAAGATGACCATGGCTATTTTCCAACTCCTCTTTTTCTCAGTAGTAACATCGCATAATAATTTAAAAATCACAACTATAGAATATTATGTAGCTTTTTGAAAACTGTTGCTATTAGTTCCTTCGTTCGTGTTGCCATAGTTTTGATAGAAACTCTTCGACTTATGATTTTTGATTGCCCCTTTAGTATTTTCTTTCTCTTTTACTCCTAAATATAGTATTCGCATGATATCTTCTCCTTTTTAATCCATTTAAAAACGTGGTAAAAAAAACTTTGTTGGATCGTTTTTGACTTATGAGTTTGACTATCTCTTTGGTATGTTATGCCTCTATTTTAAAAATCTACAGTCATTGATACGTTGGGGTTTTACACGCAATCTTCATTTAATTAACTGTGTACACTATAGTATTATCATATAATATCATAACAAGTTTATTTTTGGGGAATAAGAAGGTCTTAATTAGCATATACTGAATCAAAATAAACCAATAATGGAATTCTTTTGAAACTATATCATACATTCACTTGCCTTTTTCCATGTTGAAACAATATCACTGATTTTTCATGAAATAAAATATTCGGCAACTGCAGCTGTTTTGATACAATCTTACTACGTAATAGGATGAAAGAATTATTTATTTATGCAAAACATTTCCTTCTTATTTCATTGATTTAACCTATCCCATCAACTTCTTAACACGTTTTTAACAAAACTGCGTCGCATAAACACTATTTCTTTTCTATTCTTTCCTGCATAAGTCTAGCCTTTTGTCCCGAATGCTTTGTAGTTTTTCCTAGTAAATCCAGTTCCATCAAAACAGTTTTTAAATAAAGGCAACAGTAGTATACCGCTGTTCAAATATTTTTAAGAATGTGTAGGCAAAGAAATAAATAAAAAGAGTTTATTTTGTATCAAATAACGACGGATAATTGGAAAGTTGACGGATAAATTAAATTTGATACACGGTCGAATATCATGCGTTCCTTTACATATATTTGAAAAATATCTCAATCGAGAATTTGATTGATTGGAAGTTGTCAATCTTGCCATATTTCTTTTCTTAAAAAACTTCACTTGATTGTAGAATATATTACTTTTCCTTGTTGCTTGTTCTTATTATGTAACACACATTTACCAAACGTAACCTGTTACCATATATAGTAATAGTCACTGCATTGTCTATTTTTGCTATTTTCGAACTGGACACTGTACTGCAAAATTTATACTAAATAGACATTTCACATTTCATTTAAATGCATGATACCAAGTCATTAATAGAGAAGATTTGAAAGCTCATCACAAGCCCATTAACTGCAAACAAAATCCTAAGCGAAAATAACCCGATAAAAGGTATTTTAATGTAGTAAAGTAGTGCAATGATGTCACTGCAACAAATATACTGAACTGTTTAATACAAAGGTTGCTCTCAGATATATTTCATTGTTATAGATGTTTGTGTTTTTGACATATGTAAGACATATTATATATATTTTTTGAATCCCTGTAAACGAGTTATGGAAACTGCACAACATACATGTAGCTCTTTCGAATGGTTCAGTTTTTTTGAAGAAGGCCTAAGATCACAATTAATTCCCTTTGAATGTTTGAATGAATTGTAATAATGCCAATACATCAAATCTGAATCAATGAACTAAACTCCTTCATCAGTTCTTGAAGTACCTGTTCTGTATAAAAAAAAACTAGTGAAACCTTGTTTATGATTTAGTATTGATATCGCGAATTTTTTTTTTTGGATCAGTGGTGTTTAGAATTATTTGATAATCTTTCGTTCAATGCAATGCAAATTGCAATAAAAGAGTTGTCGGATGAACATGTACATGAATGAGAGAGCAACTCAATAGCACTTGAATATTTGAAAATTTAATGATCTCCATTGCTGACACCTTCTACCTTTGATCTTTTAAGAAAGTTGTTAAATTGGCAGTAAAACTTCATCTTCTTATTTTGATTTTAAAATGTAAAGGTCAAAACATTGTTTTAAAAAATAGACGGATGAAATAATTAAAAAATGTATGTTACCTCGTAATTGGATGACAAAGAGAATCCTACACAAGTTCTGAAAATCAAATTATACACTTACTCTGATACTAAATGTAGTTTCATGGTCTCTAAAAATAATTATAAAAGTGTAAAAGGGATTTGCATAGCTTATTATTATAAATAATTTAAGAATAAATAGCATGTACATTTATTTACAACTTTTTCCTTGAATGCGTTTGTACTTATAAATTATCATTTGAGATGAGGTATGTGCTTAGTGGTAAATGTTAAGCTATGTTTGAGAAAAAAGAACAATGGCTCCGATATTCTGATACTAAAATGTTATAAACTTAGTTCATTATATATTTACATTTAACATAAGTGATAATCTGCTTTAACTGATATACTTCATACATATGTTCGTTTCAGTAAAAAAAAACAATCCCCTCTTTTGAATACAAATGTTTTTCTTAATAACAAAAACTTTATAAATTTAATGTTTAACAAGACTGTATACAATTGTTGCTTGTAACTTAACATTAATAGAAAACTGACACATTTTCAAATAATATCAATACAATTAATGTATATCTGGGCTTTAGGTAAAATGTTAACAAATTTGCATGATATATATAAGGAGTGCATAAACAATCACAATTTGGAATGCATTTTAACGTCCAGTACTTCGTTAAGTTGTAGGCCGTCAATGGCTGTTTCTTATCGAGTTCAAAAACGAAATGAAAACATTAGTAATCTTACTCAACTCTTATTACACAATACAAATGGTGAAAATATAAACAGGAGTTTCACGTCAGCTAAACTATCCTCTTAATGAAGGTCGACATTTAAGGCCCTGATACATCCCCCCCCCCCCATTTCACACGGTCTCCATCTGCTGTTCCTCCTGTAGACCAATTGTTCTATCCGAATGATGTTCGTTCTATCCGAATGACGTTCGTTCTATCTCTACAGTCCATCTCTATGTAGTTTTGGGACGTCCACTTCCCTTTGGTTTCCATGTCTGTGCAACTGAACATATACTGTTTGTATCCATCCTTAGTACATGGCCAATCCATCTCAAATGCCGTTTTATTATATCATCACTTAACTTCTTTGTTCCAGCTCTAATCTGGAGGTTTTCATTTGATATAGTATTGAGCCATCTTATTTTCAGTATCTGTCTCAGACATATATTTTGACAGGTGTTTAATTTCTTTTTGTCTTGTTCAGTTGTTTTCGATACCTTCACTAACCTAGGAGGAATAGTTACAACAAAAGGTGGCTGTGGTAATGACATGGAAAACAGATTCTCCAGAAAGCTAAAAGCCAATTCAGCAGGTAAATATGAAGGTCATTAGTACTGTCATTTAAAACAAAAGTTAGGTTATTTAACAGCTTAGTCATATCAGTCCTACTGTATGGATATGAAACCTGGAATACAACTGAAGAAGACAAACAGTAGTTTACCGATGTTGAAATCTAATAAACGGAATTTAATCGATGCTATAAACAAAACACGGAAGGAGTCGCGAAATTTACCGGTAAAAAGACCATTTGCGTCGACTGGATAAACGTTTCCTGCTATGAACTCATCGCCTGCAATGTCAAAATATCACAAACTGCTATAGGACAAATCGATACTTTCAAAAATTAGACGACCATACCGGTATCCAAAGAACGCGAAAACATGTCGCTAGATAGCTGAGACAGAGAAACATTGTATCGGTTAACCTATTGGTGACAGTTACCGTAAAACTTGCGAAGTAACTACATTGTATTTAAGTTGTATTTTTTTGTCATAACTCTGTTGAAGCAGTTTTTGTGTAAGAAGCACATACCTGAACATGATGAATATGCCCAAATGTAATAAAACTAGATAAAGATTTGAAAAGAAATTCCAAACATTATATGATTTGATTTTGATTCGTTCAATACATGTTTCCCGAAAAAAAAATTAATCATATAAGCTCTTGACCAAAACTTTGGAAATCCAAACAGATGACACATGTGATGAAAATATAACCACGTGGACCTATACCATGTGTCCTAAAGAGAGCAACAAAACGCAAAACCGTTATATCGTGGCCAAATCAGAACCGAAAATACCGTGTTGATCAGCAATTAAAACATGAAGGGCCCAATCAAAATAAAACAAACCGCCTCTAAGGTCACACTTCAAAACATGTGGCTGGCCATACTTTTGTCACATGTAGAAATGATGAAATGACATTTTTTAAACTACAGATTGACTGTCTATCTGATACACAGATGACATTACTTTTTCACAGATTTTTCAAAAATATGAAAAATAAACAGCAGACGCTTGGTGAAAAAATTGACTATAAGAATATATTTAGAGATAAGAAACGTGCAAGGATAATTTTGGAAGAAATGTTTCTATATAAGATGCGGCATACTGGAACATCGACACTTCTGATACCACTTCAGCATGGGATATCAAGCTCCGTTTCTGAAGAAGATAAGAGGATTAGCTGAAGCTAGGAATCTAAAACACAAATGCTAACACGAGGTGGGTGGGGGAGAGTATTGGAAACGTTTCGGGAGGAAAGAACACGTTGCACGGAAGAGAGTTTATCATAATTCAAAGCAGCATCTTCACTATAATTTTGGATGCAAAGATTTATCACGGAATTGTGTATTCAAATCAAGATAAAAATACTCTTAATTCAATTTACTATATTGTTTGTGGAATATAAGATATTTGCGAGAATATATGGCCGATCAAATTTTGCCAGTGCATGACAGTCTATTATTGGAAACGGACTTTTTATGCCCCATTCATGGATATTATTTTTTCTGGTCTGCGCGTCCGTTCGTTCGCCCGTTCGTCCGTCTGGTTCCCAAATACAATTTGACTTTATTCAACTATAATATATTTTTGGGGGGATTTTAAGATTCAGTACTTTACTTTCAAGAATATTTTAAATATGCAATAAAAATAAAACCGGAGCAGACGAACAAGGAAACAGCTTATTCAATTTGTCATGATTAATTATAAAATGAATGATGGCCACTGAATATTTTCCAGGTTAAAGTTTTTTGGTCGATGTAGTTTTTGGTGAAGTTGAATTCCAATTAACTTGAAACTTAGTACACATGTTCCCTATGATATGATCTTTCTTATTTTAATGCCAAATTAGAGATTTTATCCCATTTCACAGTCTACTGAACATATAAAGTGATAGTGCGGATGGGACATCCATGTACTATAGACACGTTCTTGTTTTACCCCTACGTTGCTTCAGAATACAGTATTATTTTACTGGCAAAAAATTGTTTTGTAGTGTGAAAAGTTTAAGTTTGATTTAGAAGAAAGAGGCAGATTCATTCACTTCACCTGGAGACAGAGATAAAAGCAAATCTCATTGGTCACTTTTCAGTAAAAGAGAATGCGATTGTGGTTTCAAATGAAACATATCCGTCGTAAGCTGTGCACAGACATCCCGTAACGATTTCACTCGTTATGGCGTCCGTTAAATTTTCAAATGGATGACTTCAACTTTAAATTCTTTGTATGATTAACAATCCTCCATCAAGGAAGTCATGATAGGAATGCTAGCTAATGAAATCATAATAGGAAATGCTAGCTCTTGAATAGCGTATGAACTGTCAGATACATACTCCATTCGCAAGCGCTGCTAGAATGTTGCTAAAATGTACATAGAAATGGAAAGTTCCTAATCAGATGCAGCAAGCATATATATTTGTCTTAAAATTTTGTTCTCAAAAAATGCAAGTCAAGATACGAGACCGACTTAACTGTATGATGGGTATCCTTTATTACTAAATTTTTAGATGCAAAGATTTATCAAGGAGTATATGGCCTACTGAAGCATACATTTTGGTGCGGGATTTATTCGCTGTAATGAAGACTCGTTGGTAGCCTTGGTACGTGTTCTGTTCTTTATCGGTTTGAAGTCTCTTTGACACATTCCCCGATTACATCTTAATTTTATCTTCATGTAAAAAATATTTGCATAGTGTCCCTTTTTGTTAATGACTACAAATAAAAGGGGTAAAAAAGGGAAAATGAATGCGCTCTAAAAATAAGGATATTGTTAATATAGAGAATAAAGAGCGAAGATTTAAACAATTAAACAATGACCTGAACATTTACGTATTGAAGTATGTTATCATTTCATAATAACATAGGTAGATATAGTTAATATTGTGAAATATACATAATTTTTCAGATAATATTGAACGGGTGCAAGATATGATAACGATAAACGCACAGTATCACTATATAGTATACACACATATCCAACATTAAAGTTCATGTGATTATTACAACGCATATATAAAAATATAAAGATGTGGTTTTGCCATTGAGATAATTCTCCACTAAAACATAGAACTGCACAGAACATCATATAGTAAACAGACATTCGATATGTGGTCCTGCGCTGCTGCCCAACTACCGCCTGAAGAAGAAGGCAAGTATGCAAGCCCATAAAGCAGCATTTTAATTTTCATGACGACTTAAACTTATTTAATTATAAAGTACAAATGTTTAATAATTATCTGATACAGATATTACAAGAAATACAATCAAGATTTGATATCAACTTATTTAGAATTATGAAATTATGTAGGCTTCAATATACATCTTCGGATCCCTCAAGGATATGGTAACCGGGTGTGATTTAAGGAAAAAATATTACAATGCAACGTCGTGGTAATCTGCCTTAAAGTTGAAATATGTACAATGTACACATAAATCAAGCCATTGTATTTCTGTTTTGAACTGTTTTACATTTTGTCATGCAGTGCCTTTTAACGCTTTTTATTTGTATCATAATGGAATTTGCTCATTGTTGAAGGCCTTATAATTCCATATGTTGGTCTCTAGTGGATAGCCTTTTTCGCATTTATAGAGACCCATCAATATACAAAAAAAATACTGTATTTTGTAAATAAAGCTGATCACAGACTTTTTTCAAAGATATATTTAGTAAAAAAACAAACTCCCTGATAGTTATAGTTTGTGTTGTTTTTAAGCAATATAAGCCCTCATCGTGAAAATACATTGAACAACTTTCACATTATTATACATGAATAACATTAAAGGGTGTATTGTAAAATATGTTATGCAATGTAAAAACGGCATCATTTTGATGCTAATCATTTTTGATAATTTGATAGCATGGTTAAATTGTGTTTGCCATGAAATTATGGCACGCGGGAACCACATAAATGAGATAATCACAATTTATCGGGGATAATGATAGATTATCGGTCGACCATTATAGATGTACGGCGTAAAGTATACTTTACGGTTGTAAATACATTTACGAAATTATCGTCGACAATCTATCATTATCGATCATAAATGCATTAACAGTCGACAATCTATAATAAAGGAACGCGGGAACCACATTATTGGTATAACAGTTTAACGGGCGATTCGTAAATGCATTTACGCCCTGTTTTCGATAGCAATTCATATGTACCCAATCACAATAGGTTAACGACAATGCTAATTAATTTTGTCCAATCATATCCATCGATTCAAATGACAACACGTTTAAGTCAAATTGATTGTCTAGCTAGATCTCAACAACCGGCAATTAATAGTATTTTAGAATACTGTTTATCTGTAAAAATTGAGACGAAATTAATTACATGCAAGTTTACAGTTATTTAAAATTATTTTTACGTTTGCAGCAGAGATCAACAGACACGAATCCTGGGAATATTAATTATTATACTTATAATAATTTTACAAAGTTAATAAGTTATAACTGGCACTAATTTCATATACATGGCAAGTCGTTGTAGAATAATTTATTTTCTATTTATCAATATTAATGCATCATTTATCATTTTTAATATAACAAAATATTTTTTTTTATATCAAATATTTTATATTAAAAAATCGTGCATTTTTTTTTATATATATTAACAGAGACACATATATTATATATACTAGAACACACCCGTGATATCGCGGGTCCGTGACTGATATATAACTATGCGTATGCCTTATTTTAGTATTGGTATTGTCATCTGATAAAGTCATGCCGATTATAACATGTATAAGGTGCACAGTTTTCTCTGCTTTCAAAATCTTTCTGTTTGAACCCGTCGACCTGGAACCTATCAATTATTGGTAATATTAATAATTTGGAAAACAAAAGGGCCTGGAATGGAGTATTTTTTACTCAACAGTATACAGCAAAATTCTAAATACACTGTTTGGTGGTGCGCCTGTCAGATGCGGACCGTACAGATAAGGTAATAGGTAACAGGTGAATATACTATTGGTATCGGTGTCGGACTCGATCCGGAACTTATTAATTATTGGCAATATTAATTACGTGGAAAACAAACGTGCCTAGAGTGGTGTAATTTTTAATCAACACCATTGTACTATATTAGTTATATATAAAGTTGAATTCTTTGATTCATCGTTTTTACGTGATGACGGCTGACAAATTGGACCTCGTAATTTTAGTATAATTATAGATGTACCGTGACATATATTTTTTTTCCGGATTGAATACCGAATATTTTTATTCTCATAAACATACATAGTTACAGAGAAATTAGCCATTTGCGACGTCATTGAAGAAAAGATTTACCTGTAACGTTGTAGTTGAAAAGGATACAGTAATGAACATGCGCTTGTAAAAATTAAACAAAAATATCGACACATATGTGTCCCTACGGCATCAAGAGTGTAAGCTTAAATAACGATGTGTGACTGATGAATAAATATTATCTAAACTAAGTCTATTTTATAAAATATTATTTTACTTTTCAGTTAGACTTTTCAATATTAGACAAAATGCTGTCAAACGATTTAGAACCATAGCTATAGTGATGGTGGTTGCTTCTGTTCTGTCTATTGGAACCGGTATTGTACTTTTAATAGCAGCTGCAGGTGGAGGATGGCCATTGATATCTGGAAGTCCAATTTTCTCAGGTCTGGTGGTAAGGACTTACTTCTAATTATTTGTTGTAAACACATCATCAGCAACATTACGAACTAATAATATCGAGTGCAGGTCGTCGTGGAATTGTACTCCAACCAGACAAATAAAAATCCCCCTCCTCTTCCTCCTCCTGCTCCTCCTACTCGTCGCCGTCGTCGTCGCAGTTGTCGTCAATCAACATCATCACCATCATCATCATCATTCTACATCATCCTTCTTAGCGATATTTAAACTGGTTACATATAGATTAAAAAATACTGTTTGGATTGAACCTAATAAAGTTCAATAGGAAATTTAACACGACAGACAAGAAATCTAAAACTGCATGAAAGTTCAATGGAGGACCACTTGTGGTTTTTCATTCAAAAGGCCAATCAACATGCAAATATATATCTTAAATTGTTATCTACAAATCAAATGAAATGATTTCCTATGTAATCCCACTTCCTATTTACTTGATTTCTATATACATGTAGAAAGGGACGATGTGGAGGCATTTATATCTCAGAAACTTTCAGTCAATTGAAGTTGTTTCATTATTGCTGACGGCCAAAATTTCAAGAAATACTATAGCGAAAAAATAAATACAAATAATTTCAAGTTTTTATTATATTGAGATCGCCCCCGTAATTTTATCAATCTTATTCGTATTCTCACTCTGAGTCGGGTCGGCATTATACACTTTTTTCTTATAGCTATAACAATGTATCATAACGTATGTTTCAGTGGAACTTGCCTAATACAACACACTGGGGGACCAGAAAAAAATGTCGGATTAAGCATGGTGTCGGAATACTCAGGTTTTTCTGTAAGGATAGGCATATATTTGTACCGTGAAAATTTGTCGGTTAAAGCAGGATGTTGGAATACTCAAGTGTCGGATTAGGCAGGTTACACTGTATACAAAAAAAATGAAGAGGTGGTATGGTAAGATTGCCAATGAGAAAACTCTCCACCTTGGACCTAAATGTAGAGACGAAGGCATGTGATGTTTGCCACTGAACATTTAGTAGTATCAATCACTCGATATATTTTCTAAATAAATATTCATGTTCAAATGCAATACAAGCTATAATTATGTTTCAGGTGCTAGCAGGTGCTATCTGTGGACTAGTGTTGGGTTGTACGAAGTCTGAATGGACTACTGATGAAGAAAGATCAAAACAGAGATGTCTGGTATGCTTTAATTGATCTAACGTGTTAAAGTAAACAATATCAATAGTTGCGGATCGCTAAAAAGAATTCAAGAACTTATTAGGACTAATAACCAGATAAATGTTATAGTGTACATGTTAAGAGGTTTATGCTGAGTTCACACGTAATTCGAATTCGATACGCATTAACTAATTCGAATTAGTTTAATTCGCATTCAAAACGTTTGACGTCCTAACGTCGATTCTAATTCGAATTACAATGCGCGTCAAATTCGCTGTCCAAACGACGTTAACTTTTTAAAATTCGTATTGACAAAAGCGTATTTCTAATGCGAATTGGATAATTCGAATTAGCCAATTCGAATCAATTCGAATTAAAAAAGAAGAGTGTGTGTACGCAATTAGCGAATTCGATTCGTATTCGATTCAAATTCAATTCGAACTAAATGTCCGTGTTAACGAGGCATTAGTTATCGTCGTTTATTTACGATCAAATCCAGTGTATATATAAAAAAAACATATTTAATGCATTAATCTAAATATCTTTTGAATTACTTCGTTAACATATACCATATTTGCAGCAGCGCAGAAAAATAAAATAAAGTCTTCCTGAACATTCATGCATTTTAAAGACAGTAATTGGCCCCAATAACAGAGCACACATGATTTTGTGGGGATTGCATTGGTTCGAACTTTCATTTTGTGTTGATTTTGATTTTGATTTTTTATCCTTTACTTGTTACTTTCAATACTTACTTGTATGGCTCTTTCGGGTATTCTTTGTCGAAAATATTCAAGGACTCCTTGAAATGATCCTGTTCAAGAGAACACCAGCATCAAACACGACAAAACGATGACAACAAAAGGACACGAATATGCATTCGTCGTTACACAATTAAAACAATGAGCAACTTAAATCCAAGAAAAATTTAAAACTCACAGGCCACTTTGATAATTTTACTTAATTTAATAGGTGTGTTTCAACAATAAAATGATGCCAAACTTCACAAAATGTTTTTCATGGAACTGAGACATTTCAATCTAATCCAACACCACAATCTGTTTTAATGCATCTCAATATACATTGTAACTATGGTACGTGTACTTTACAAAGTACTATAAAAATACTCTTATACCAACATTTTAAATAAACTAATACACAAGCAATGTATGTATTACATAAGATCTTTATATGTTACTTTTGTTCCAGGTTGTTGCATTCTATGCACTTGCCGTCAGTTCGTGTTCTCTCTGTGGAATTAGCATAGGTTATACAATAGCAGGGTTAGTCGAATGCAGTGGAAAGGACATGCAAACCTGCGGACATCACCACAGGGCTGAAAACTACGCTAATGCATTCGGAGTATTCTTTGGAGTGTTCCTGCTTGTAACATCTATCATAGTTTGCGTTATGTTTTGTTACTACAAAAAAGCATTCAAGTTCTTTTCGGCCAGTGATAGACTAGAACAAATGCAATATCTTATAAGTCAACAACAGCAGCACATAACATCTCTTAGTCATTCTGTAGGACAAAGTCATCCGACTGGACAGAACCCACCTGTCGGATACGGTACATATACACCACCTGCTGGACAGACCCCTGTGGGATATGGAACATATTCACCTACTGTTCCTCCGCCACCGTATACTGAAAAACAAACTTTCTAATGAAGTAGTATTAAAACAGCATTTTTGGGTTTTAATTCAGAGATTTTCTCTAAAGAATTCATCTATTGTAAGGTAGTTTTTTTTTAAAACTAATACAATTCTTATTGTGACAATTTCAAACGCAAAGGTGACGCTGTGATTATATTTCTAGTACTTGAAATAAAACGATTGTATATAATTCATCAAAAAACATCCTTTTACGCATGTACACACAGCCTATATTGGGATAACCAAAGATTAATTTGGTTTGCAGCAAGATTTACAATTCCATAAATTGGAGTTTTGAATAAAAAACAAATACTTTGATAAAATGTAATTTATACACTTAAAAGAATGCAATAAAATGTGTGAGTCACACCGTTATTTTCAATTTAATGGTTGATCAAATTTGTCATATTTAAATCATGTTGTACGAGATATTTAGAATTACTATAAATAAATATACTAGTGACTAATAGGCCTACTTGTCGTTATTTACACTATTGTTCTTTGTTTTGATATCCTCAAACCGTTATTCCGTGAACTCACATACCGCACTGCGTAGTTGATGACAAAACATGTTTGCTATAAACAAAGTTATATTTGAATAAGGGACGACATCAAAAGATCGATGTAGGATAAAAAACTTAAATCGAATAGTTTGGGGGTGGGGGGGGTCAACATAGCTGAAAGTTTTGTTCATATAAAATCGATTTTACATATATCCATATAGGTAAATCAATTTTTCCCAAATTAAGTTAAGAAGGGGGGTAGGGGGGTCAGCGAAAAAACTATGTGAATTAAGTTTTTTATCCTACATTGAACTTTTGATGTCGTCCCTAAGAAGGATGGGTATATAAACAAAGTCACATTTGAATTGGAAGGATTGGGTATAAATATGCACGAAACAGAATGAATTCTGGAAAATACTACAATCATGGAAAGCAAATTTAAAACTTTAAACCTTCTTAAATGACTTACATTGACATCTATTTGAACCATAAAAACATATTTTTCCAGAATGATCGGTTTTCTTCATTGCAGATATAAAATGGTTGATGTTAGGTACATTATATTGTAAAGTGCGACGGTGTGTGTGGTTTTTTTTTACTGCCTTGACCGGGAAAAGATTTTAACAAGATCTTGAAATTGTCAGGATTCAATTTGTTTGCATATACAATTTTAATATAATATAGAATGTATAACATTAGTATGCTTTGTTTGAGTTTTTGTTTTTTAGTGCTGAACGAAAATGATTTTTGAATTGAAAACAAAAATAAGGTAGCAGAGTTATAAAATTATATTTTCCAAAACAAACTTCAGGTAAGTTAAATAAAAAAGTTTCTTAGAATTTGTTTACATATATTGGAGTCATACGCCAATAATTAAGAGATCATCCATGGTTTATTAGTTCCGTAAACTGAAACTGCCACATTTGTGAAATAGACTCAAAATTTAAAACTTCAGTAGCGCCAACATTACTAATGGCTTTAAAATCTGCGACAGGGTACTACGAATCATTTCAATGCGCAAAGACTAAAATGTACTAGATACCCTTCTGAATGTATGTGTCTGTCCTAGGTCAGGAGCATGTAATTGAGTGGTTACCGTTTATTGATGTGTCATACAAGTGAGACGTTTACCTAGCTTTAAAACCAGGTTCAATCCACCATTTTCTACATTAGAAAATGCCTGTACCAAGTCAGGAATATGACAGTTGTTATCCATTCGTTTGATGTGTTTGAACTTTTGATTTTGCCATTTGATTGGGGACTTTCCTTTTTGAATTTTCCTTTGAGTTCAGTATTTTTGTGATTTACTTTTTACA